>NW_015090772.1:379146-471924 GCF_001431845.1 Calidris pugnax
AACTTTTTTTCTTTTTTTCCCAAACCCCTTTTTTAAAACTTTGCCTTTTTTTTTTTTTTTTTAACTGGCAGTGTGATAAGGATGCTTGCTGTTTCTCCGAGCTACAGTTTGATCTGCGCAAAGCCCAATGGCTGTAATTATTCTATATTTTAATAAGTGAAACAAATCCTAGATGGGCCCTGTGTGCTTCCCCCCAAGAGGCACTGCTGTGATTACACGCTCAAGGGCCGTGGGCAGGTGGAGCTATAACCTCAAACTACAAAGTCAACAGTAAGACACATTGGCAACTTGCCACAGTAAGCATAATACCGTGAGGTTTAAAAAAACACAGCTGGAAGGAAGCCTGTGTTGTGTTTGAGAAAGAGGCTGAAAAAAAGTCATTGCTGTATGTATATGGCTAGGATGATCAAACTCCAAGCCTCTCCATTGCGAGTGGCAGTGGAAGGGGAGTTCATGGAACAGCAGGACTGACGGCCATGGTCAGCTGTACTACAATATAAAGCCAAGAAAACCCACCTGTTTTCCATATAACAAGGAAAACAGTCCCTGGTGGAAACCTGACAGCTTGATTCACCCAGTGATTTGGGTAGCAGAGCCACTGTTCCTTTTTTTCTCCAACAGATCAGCAGCTGAAACATTTGCCTGGCACCTGGATTGAGGTCTCTGCTCTATTTGAAGGAGACTTAACATCCTCACTACCACCAACTTAGATGTCAGATTGAATGACCTCCCTCCTCAGGCAATTTTCTTAATCATTTATAAGACTACCATTATGTTAAGTTATTTACTAGTTATTAAGTTATTCAATTAAGCACAGAACAGGACAGAAGCATAACCAGGCAGCCAAGGCACTGACGAGGCCAGGGCGCCTTGCCTTAGTCTTACTTTAGGAAACATGTAGGTATTCCACAAACATCCCCGATGGTTAGCACACTCCTCCAGGAGGTGGACGATGAAGGTGTGCCCAATGGGTTTTGTTCAAGAGTCCAGCTTTGGGAAGGCTCCCCAATTAACATGTAAAATGTAGCCTCACACAAGGGCATTTTTGGGAAAGCAATGGGACCACTGGCAGCAGCAGAGACAGTCCTTTGGAAAGGACACAACGTGTGTTAGTCAGCTCCAATGCAGCACACCAAGCTCCAAGGCAGAGTTTGTATAAGCCAGTCTGTCTGCCAGGCTCCCCGAAACCCCGCTCTCTGCTCCTCTCTCAGCTCTTCTGCTCGGCTGTGTATCTGGCTGCCTCTCCGCATTTGTTTGCACTATTCCACCACTGAGACTAGAAGATGAAGATCACCAATTTGTCTTAAAACCGGTTTTAATCTTAGTTTGATGACTGTTAAGAGAAGAGAATGCCTTCAGACGCTCTTCTGGCCAGGCACCCGTCATACTCACTGTCGGTACAAGCCAGCGAGAGATTTCGCTCAGAGAGATCTGGATTTCTACATAGTCTGGGGAACAGGTGAACAAGTTCTGATGTACCTGCTCCCAGCATTTCAGAAAGGCCATTTTCACCAGCTGCACCTCGTGTTTTCCCACTACCACAGTCAGTCCAAGCCAAGCCTCTCCTATCCCTGCCCAGGAGTTAGCTGGAGGTGCCAAGGAGAGCTGCTCACCATTTCATCCCTTCCATGCTCTCGATGACACAAGGTATGGAATAGTGCAAATAGGGATGAAGCTACACGCTGACAGGGCCATATATCTTTCCCCCCTGCTACATACAGTGAGAACCAAATTCTCCCAGCAGGCATATCCATCATCTCTGGAGACATTCAAAACCTGCCTGGACATGTTCCTGTGCAACCTGCTCTGGGTGGACCTGCTTTGGCAGGGGAGTTGGACTAGATGATCTCCAGAGGTCCCTTCCAACCCCACAGCATTCTGTGATTCTGTGATATGTCTCCCTTGTTATTTACTCTCCAAGTGTTCAGTGCTCATTTCTTTTAGCTGCCTCTTCTTCTCAGG
The DNA here is from genome assembly GCF_001431845.1 of Calidris pugnax. Classification (NCBI taxonomy): domain Eukaryota; kingdom Metazoa; phylum Chordata; class Aves; order Charadriiformes; family Scolopacidae; genus Calidris; species Calidris pugnax. The sequence continues at coordinate 381,109 of NW_015090772.1, forward strand.
CAGTTTATTCTTCTTCATCAGGATGGGCATCCAACACAACTCCCTGGGCCCAGACAGTGCTACACCATCACCACAAACACCTTTTGCTTCTCTTACGTCTTGGCTAGATTGCTCCTGGTGCAACTCCACTTGCCTCTTTTTCAAAAAGTAGAGCACAGGATAGTACTGTGTCCCTTTACAGCAAATGCCAAGTTAATTCGTTATCTTAAAATTACAGGGTTTTTTTCTAGGCTCCTATCAACACAGTCACAGTTATTCCTCGTGCTGTACTTAACACTTCATACATCTATTAGCGTTCTACACATTGCTGGTGCTGTCAAAAAGCCCTGCTAGTCCACATGCAAACACACTGCTTGCAGCTGGAGACCCTTTGAGGAACACACATCTCTTTAATCCGTGCAGAGGGATATCGATGCAGCAGCAGGACCTGACTGTCAGGGAGGATTAGACAGCAGGGAGTGCATCCTAAAGCTGGGGGGCGGGGGTTGTGGGAAGTAACATCAAAAAAACCCCACAGCAAAACACGAAAGCTTTGGGGGGAGACAGGGGGATGGGATACCTCAGCGTTCAAGTACTAAGAGGCTCATAAATGGTTATAAGTCACTTGTATCAAAAATCAGGAAGATGAATATTTCACAGTCCAATTACTCCAACTGCCGTTGCATTCTTTTATCTAAGATCTTACTAGCGTCTCTTATGGGTTTTTTCTCTTTGCCTTTTCATTTCTATAAAATGAGTGGATATTCTTATCAAATCTCACTTTTTAATTTTTATTTTACTCTCTTTTCAAAAGTAGGAGCAAACACTGATGGCTCTGCATATATGCTAACTCATGAACTTGTCCCATTAAATTCTTTACAACTGTTGTCAAAGTCTTGCCCTTTTGGCTGCTCAGCTCAAAAAGTCTATGAAGACATCATGTTGCCCTTAAAAATCAGTGCTGAGGATTCAACAACTTCCATGCATTCAGACCAAACACTATGTCCACAGCACACACCACGTGGCTACCAACACTATGAACCCTCTCAAGGAAACTAACAGAAGTGGACATGTGAAAGGTGAGCTGACTGGCGTGTGACTTCAACGCCATCAGAGGTCTCAAGTATTCAGGAGCTTAGGATAACTTACTTTTATGTTTACTTAAGGTTGAGTGAGGTACACGAATAAAAACCTATTGCGGTATATTTTTAAACAAGCCTTTGCAACAACAACGTGGGGACTAAATGGAATCCATACTGCCCGACTGACGTACCACATCTACCTCCACTGATGCTCCTTGGAACGGAATAAATCAACACAAAAAGATAGATGTATACCCTAGCTTTAAAAAATACAGTTATCCTTCTACAACTTGAGTTAGCACTGTAAAAAATAATCAGTTACCTGCATACAGTCTCACAGGTTCTGGGGATAACCTCTTTCTAAAAACAAAGAAATCCAGCACAGTGGAAACACTGTTGGTTTGGGGTTGGTTTTCTTCCACATTTGCAAACACTTCTGATAACGGGAAAAGAATTGCATTGACACCTTCATATTTCTTTTTAAATACCATAAAATGAATGTTCTGAAGCCTAACCCATGCTAATCACAGTTTAACCAGTCACACTGCTCATAGAGCCAGAAAAATGCCAACAGACTCAACACTTACCTTTATCCAAAAAGTGCATATCGAACCTAGCAAAACATCACTACAGTTTTACCACCTTTCTTAGATGCCTTCCCTGGCTTTTTCCTTCCCACACTTGATAGTGATTTATAGTTAAATAAACATTTGCTACGGTCCCCTCTACGCCACTTCCTCTCAATAAATGTCATTTTGCTCTCCCTGAAGAATATTTCTCAAGGTCTGTCTGGTATCTTTCTATAACGAATATGTCAATTTTTCTTGCCTCCTTTTTAGTTAATTATAGTAGAATTTTATTTTATCTTTCAATGTCCTTTCCAAAAATTTCCAGAAATATCCAGAAGTCTATAGAACTGCGCTCAGTCAACAGCATTGATAACTGCTTATCACAAGTAGCTTATTTGACCTGATAAACTCCGCATCTAACAGCTTTCTATTCCTTACCAGCTACCAGGGGTTATGCTACATATTAACCAGCCAAAGTGTAGCTCTAAAAGTCTCTCTATTGCATTATTTCTGTGTCAGTCTCTATCTACCATTCTGAGCTCAGAAGAGCGCGTTTCATCACATATTTAATCCTGTCTTTTTTCATCTTGTTGTACCAAGTGAAAAAAAAAATAATAAACTGTTTAACAGAATTAATTCTCAGGTACGTCTAATGATAAAGGGATAAAAACTAAATTCCTGGCCACATTGACCAACTTCCTCTGAGAATTTCATTATATATTCACGAAAGCAAAGTACTCATCAAATGAGGGTACACCTGTAGCATCTGTCTGCACTCTCATCTGCCTCTCCCCATGACTCTCTCATTGGAGAATTTCATGTTTCTCCTACCAGGTCCTGACTATCAGTACAAGGTCATCTTAAGCTAACAACTGTCTTTATCCCCTTTGTTCATACCTGAAGAATGACAAATACAGACAAGCATTCTTAAGAATAAAGTATTGTGCAATTCAAACAGACCAAAAATATTTAGCGAAATTATTTTTTAAATGTACATACTCTTCCGTCCTACTTCTGTGCAATACATTCTCTGCATCCCTGAGGGCATCTATGAGTCCACCTTTCTCAGGAACCCAGTTTTATGCCCATATCAACTTGAAAAAGTCTCCTTTAACAATAGAGACACGCCTACTACATTAAACAGTTCTTCTCCCAGTGCCATCTGGCTTGACCTTATAAAACACAATTCATGGTGTGGCTAGAGTACAGCAGGAAAGTAACTCAGACATGGGCTGCGAAAATCTCTGAAGTATTCACTATGAGTCATCCTTCTGTCTTCCTGGTTGGACTTCCAGCAACACAGACCTACCAAGGTTTAGACTAGAATCAGCGTGTTACTGAGTTATTATTATTATTATTTACTTCCCTCATGAGAAAATGGAAGGGTGTCTTCCTTGACCCTGCCCACAGAAGAAGAGGCAGGATAAACACGAGCAGGGGGCAGAACAAATGGCAGAGCTCGCCAAGGAGGGACGTTTCACATCGTGAGAAGACACAGCCTTGGAGGGCTGTGCGTGCGTTGCTGGAAAAACCAGAACAAAGACGCTCATCCGACCCTGCATACAGTCGAGATGAGTATGTACGGATACAGACTCATGACTCACGAAGGATTCTTCATACAGAAGGGCCCTCTGCCTGACGAGGGTGGCTTCCAAAATTTGCCTGTCCTGACCCACTGCCTTCCCAGGAGAAGAACCCAAAACTGCCACTCCAGAACCCGGGTGGGATGGGAGCGCTGGGAGAGCTGTGTCCTCCACAAAAGCATGGGGAACACAAGACAGACAAATCTGCACTGTGTCCTTCCACACCATCGTCCACCGAGTATTTTGCCACTTCCCCGACAATCACAGGAACCCTTAAAGTGCCACAAGAAGAAAGCTCTAGCCCATCCTGGTGATAAGGTTGTTTCAGATGAAACTCCTATTCAGTCCTAGGAAACATACCAGGCTTACATTGCATAAGATAAAAAAAAAAAAAAAAGAAGGGAAGCCCCAAAGCAAGAGGTTTCCACTAATTTGGTTTTTGAGTTAATTACTTGCCAATTGCTTCACTTAATTCCGTATTTTAAACAGGTCTGCATATCCACAGCTCCTAAAGTCCACTTCCCCAGCGCAGCTCCTCTTCGCGCTGCCCCTGCTCCCAACACATAGCAAATACTGCTCTTGGATATTCTACATCAATTCTGCAATTCAAGTAGCTTAAAAATTGCAAGCCCTGCAGCTCCAAACAATCAGCATAATATGAGTCAAGAAACAGCAGCTTCATATTTTTAGTAAACTTGACCTTCTAAATAATGATTTTATTTTTAAGTACAGAAATTGTTTGCAATATTCATGTAGGTTTTGTTTGTTTGTTTTAAATACAAAGACTTACAAGCTTAAAATTGCCACATATCCCTACTGTACACAAGACAGTATTTTTTGGCAGACAAAAAAAAAATAAATGTACTTTCACAGAATGTGTTTTATATTTAAGATGGTATGTTACCCCAGCGTGGGTTCGTATCAACGATATTAACACCTTCTGGAAGCAGTATCGTGTCACTTATTACAAACCAGACAAATCTCTGCCAAGGGGCAGGAAAATATCGACAGCACCTTCAGCTCCCTGTTCCAACACACAGACTTAAGGCAGTCCTTTAAAAGGTACTGGGCATACGGTATTGCTATAGTAACACCAGGATTTAACAAAGCCACAATCTTCATTTAAAACCGTTAACAATACTTTGGATCTCTCACACAGTTCTTAACTTAATCCAAAAGCTTTTTATCATGGGAATGTTCCTGCAAAATTAATAGCACATCAATAATATATAAAGGAGTATACAGTTATGGAATGAAAGGATATCAGTAAGCAACCACCAAAAAATATAAAAAGCTAATAATTTGGAATTTATTTAGAAAATAATGGCATTTATTTTGCAGCGGCGCTTACAGTGACGGCTACTTAGCTTCACTCTGTGTGTGTGTGTGAGAATGCACACATACACATACAGATAAACTGCTTTACCCAGTATCCCTCGCAAGGGAAGGCTGGGAATCTCACCCACCCAGTACTCTCCATACCCCATCCCCATGGAAACACAGCACTAAGCACTGTCCTTGAGAAGCCAGTACAGCTACAGAAGAGGAAACACAGCCAGGTTACCAGACTCGTGGGACACTAAGAATGCTATAATAAAGTCCTCTAGTGCAGATGGCTCCCACAGCTCTACATGTCCCAGTAATTCTTCCTCAGCCCTTGACAGTGTGCCCAACCCAGGACACAGAAGGCTACATACAGTGAACTTTCCCAGAGAAGTCCATCAGAAACCTGCATTTTTTATTCCTCCTCTAGGTCCACGTGTGCTCTCTGCTTCTTCCCAATTAGGTGTCTATCAAGCTGAAGTACAGCAAAGGTACATCAGCAGGATGGTTTTGGTGAATAGTCAAACAACTGAAAGAACCCAGAAGCTCTGAAAAATGGAAATTCATCTAATGCAACAACTAGGATATACAAATATTTTCAGAAAGATTACTAGGTGGTAAATATTTGGAAGATAGGGAGATTCTTCAACATTCTTCACCATTTTTAAAAAAAGTGGTTCGAATCTTTAAAAAAAATCAAGTTTTGTTCTGACTTTTTCCTAATAATAGTGTTCAAATACTATTGCTCAGTTCTTCTGTGGATACTGCCATTCAGGTATCTGATGCCTTTCTTCTCTTCTCTCCCTCATGCGTTTGCTGTCTCCAAAAGCAGCTGATGGAAGAGATCTCCCTTGTGTGGAGCTTATGGCATAGTCAGACCCCAGACTTGGTTGATGACCCTTAGGCGATGTCTGAATTCGCAGATAATTCAGCAAGAGCAGATCAGCAAACTGAACTAGTGCTGAAGGCCAACACCTACACAGTGTGTGGCTCAGCAGGTTTGCTTCAGGACCAAATATTCCCATCTTACACACAGTCTAAACCTGTCTCAAGGCTTGGTTCATTGGTTCAGAGACATAGTTAGTCAGTGGGAGGAGTTTATAACCACATAGGGCACCTTTGGTGAGCACCTGGAGATAAGCTTTGGCTCAGTTTCTTCCAGAAGGAATCTAGCTTGTGCAAACCAAAACCAACCTGGGACCATAAACTGTGATAAATAAGGATGAGTTGGTTTGCTCCAAAACTGTACCACTGCTCTAAGCCGAAATGCTAACAGAACCACAGAATGCTATGGGGTTGGAAGGGACCTCTGGAGATAATCTAGTCCAACCCCCTGCCAAAGCAGGTCCACCCAGAGCAGGTTGCACAGGAACGTGTCCAGGTGGGGTTTGAATGTCTCCAGAGAAGGAGACTCCACCACCTCTCTGGGCAGCCTCTTCCAGGGCTCTGCCACCCTCACAGGAAAGAAGTTCCTCCTCATATTTAGATGGAACTTCTTATGTTCCAGTTTGTGCCTGTTGCCTCTTGTCCTGTCACCGTGCACCACTGAAAAAAGACTGGCCCAAATAAATGCACTCATAGACAACTAGAGAAGTCTCTCTCAACAATGATACGTGGAGTGGGTCATTTTTCATTAACAAGTTTATAACAGCATTGTCTACTGAGTTTGGAAAATCATTCTGACACCTGCAACACACATATCCACTGCTCACATGCAGCTAGGTTTATACATTTCTACATCTACCTTGCTGGCAGTTAACAGAGATGCACGATGCTGATATATAAAGATACACAAGAAAGGAGTAGTTTCTGACTAGGAATTCTTTCTCTTAAAAAAAAAAAATTAAAAAAAAAATCAGTGGTCCACAAGACTTGTGCGTGTGTTTTTGACAATATTCTTTGAAACAGCATCAGAGTATCATACACCTGCTTGATATGTTTCAAAGCATATCCTACATTGTTATACTTAAAATTTGCATTTGTAAAGCACTACCAATAGGATCCTAATTACTTTGAAATACCTTTGAACAAAACTAATCCAATTCTCAATAGCACTGCAGCAGTTCATGCCAGTGTCACTCCACTAATCCCATCACCGTTGTGGTACAGTAGGACTGATGGGGTAATGGAACAAGGAGCCAAGAGCTACACCTCTTGTGGCTACAGTCTGAAAAGTTACCAGAAGATGGTCATAATGTCAGTTCTTATTCAGTAGTAGAAAATGGGTACCTAAGGGTTCTCTCAGGAAAAACCAGTTATTTTCTCAGACTTTTCTGCTGCCTTGCAGGCTCTATGCTTCACTCAAATCCTCCTTCATCTCACCATGCTTCCAAATGAAACCAAAGCCCCACCGAGCCACTTATGTCTTTGGTAGATGTTGCTTTGATTTACCGCCCAGGCTCAGCTGCTGGACTGACAGTCTGTAGGCAGAGCACTGGCAGCAGATAGTCCTCTCCTAAACCCCTCTCTGTAGAGTTGCACTGAGGTACCATCACCAGAGTTACAAATCAAATCTGCTTCTGACATGTGGCTGTCAGTGATTTCAAGTTAAAAACATCAAAAAGGAGAATTGTTGGTTTAAAAGCAACAATTTATTCTCCAAACAAACATTTATTCTCAAGAGACAAAAAAAAAAAAAAAAGGAGAGGGCATATGAAACACTAATCTTTCAAAATAACCTGAATACTAAAGCATTGCCATCTGCACAAAAGCAGGACTACAAAACTCCATGAAACACTAATCTTTCAAAATAACCCAAATACTAAAGCATTGGCATCTGCACAAAAGCAGGACTACAAAACTCACAAAATTAAATGGTCACAAGGGAATATCTTTGTAACTGAAATATCTGTTATTTATAAAAAATAATGAAATGCATTTAATTAAATTTCAAGTAGAGGAAGCTCCTCCAAAGGGAACCATAACAATATAATTTGTATTAATTTAATGACTAAAAAAAAAAGCTAGTTCTGACAAAATAAGTATTTCTTTTTAATAAATTAATTGCTCATTTTAATTTTACACATTTAGTTGTGAGTACGTGAAGAGACTAAGGAGTGACCAACTTGGTGCTCAGAGGGTAACAGAAATGAAAGTGGAGATTCTCCTTCGAAACAGTCCTAAAAATGTGTATTTAACCCAGATTTTACTTCTTAGAAAAGGGAAAAGGTGTAACTATGCTTTCCATAAATATTCCCTAACTGTGGAGAGGCTTTCCACTTGAAATGTGTGTGTCTCAGGGGGATTTGGGTGCAGGAGGGTCAAAGCTTAGCAAAGCACATTTTCCTGCACAATCCTGTGTTAAATAAAAAAAGGAAGAGAAAGGAAGCCTCTTTTATTAAGAAGTGATGGTTCTGGAAAGTAGTGCAACACCCAGTGACACTGCACAGACTCCTCCTGTGACAGGGGTGCCACAAACACACAAGAGGGTTGTTGGAGTGAGGGCACTTGCACATCAGTTCCAAGTTGGATGCATACAAGGATGGTGTCCTCATGCTTCATGTTTTTACAGCTTTTATAGTTCTATTTAATTTTTCTGGCTGTAGCACAAACATCCTGGAAAAGGTGCAAGTAAATTCACAAAATATAACACAGAAGGTCAAAGGAGTGCCAGAAGAACCAAAAGTCAAGTAGTGATCTCCACAAGTAGGGGCGAAAGAAGCGTGCAATCAAGAGTTAGTTGTTGGCAAATCAGCAGCCACTTGTATTTGATCAAGAGTAAGAAAAATACAGGCAAATGTTGAGCTAGCAAGATGAGGGTTTCCTTCACATACATAGCTCTATGTTTTTTCACCCAATTCTATACTAGGCTGCTAGACAGCTTTCAAACCACTGTTCTAGGCCAACAGTGCCAATTTCCATTAGTACGGCACTACTACAATTTCCATTAGTAAGGCAGACATAACAAGGAAGGATTTTAGTACTTAGAGCAAAACACAAAATCCCCTAAAATTGATTGACAGCCAATTATTTTTACCGTGAAAAACAATTGCACAAATTCTTGCTAAAGCAAAAGGCTAATTATAAATAACATTTTTGAGAGCTCTAAAACAGAAACTGGAATGCATTGATACTTATAATCAAGGACTCTTCTCCTTGAGCAAAACCCCAAAAAAACTTTAGAGGAATTCAGTACACTGGTTATATCTCTGTAACTACAAAAGCAGAGAAAACAAAAGCTCAGGGTACAATCAATAGTTTATAAATCAAAGCAAGGCTTTACTTCAAAAAACAGATGCAGGCTTGAGAAGAGCGATTGATTTATAAAAACCATTATTTGAAATCAGCAAGCAATTAAAGCAAAGCATTTCTCTTTCTGCTATATGGGCAAAGCACACACAGGCCGTAAAATACCCAGTCAATGATGGAGAAGGCTGTTTCATCTGAAATATTACACCCTTGCAGGAAATACTGGAGTTAGAAAGATTCCCTTGATTGCAGTTCAGTTCATTTTCTGAGCAGTCCCACCACAGAGACTGTGTCCAAGTAGTACTTAAACCACCCTACACATACCATCAAGCTTCCCAGCTCACTTATAAAGCTGAGTCTATTTCTAACTTTGCCGAAATACCAGCTCAGACCTCAACGTTTGTGTTCTAGCACTGGAAGTTACAAAGACCAGATGTGGTATTTACCATGTCATCAACTCCAGCACCGAAACTTGATGTGAAGAAGCTCCACCACCAAAGGTACTCTACCAAGCTTTCCAACTTCCCACCCTTCTGCAGACTTTTTTCAGAGCTCTCCTAATTTCTTTCCATTTTCCATCTTACTGGTGATGGAGAAGAGATCTTCTGATGACTGAAAATCTCAATGAGAGACATAGAAGGCCTTCAAAAATAAACAGAGATCATTACTCATGTTCCTTGGTGTCATTTGTCTGCTGAGAGAGATCAAAGAAGCCAGGTATCTGCTAAAGAGGTTGTGTGGATTGATCTCTCAAGATTCAGCAATGCAATAATGCAGTAATAGCTTTATGTATATATCGCCATGTACAAAAACCAGTCGCCCAGGAGCAATATACCAGCTTGTCTAACAACAAGACACTGTACAAGGCCAGGAATCTTAAAATATGAGAGAGAAGAACATGTATTTGATGCCTAGTCTCCATGAGTGAGTCCTGTTCTTACTGATTCCAAAGTAGCCTTTAGATGGCAAACTCAGAGATAACCAGATGAGCTTACTGGGTTTAAAATATGGGACCAATACTAGATTTTTCATGAAGGTATGAAGTCAAGATGAATTAAGAAATAAAAGGAGGGTTAACTATTCAGAGCTCTTCCGCCTCTAATGCCAGTAAAGTCATCTCTCCAGAAGTTTTCACACCCAGAATCAACAGACAGTCTCACCTTAATCGTTAAGTTGCTGAAAAGGAGAAAGGAACCTAACTTGCCCTCCAAAAGTGACCCTGAGTTTGAGCAACCTAGTACTTCTCCTACAGTTACACAAACCTCAAGCCAGACAGGCTGAAGGATCTGAGGCTGCAGGGAGCTCTATTTCACATGATGCTGTATAGCAGGGAAGCAGCGGAATGAAGCAGGGTTTTGTCAAGCCCTTGGTTAGGATAAAATTAGATTACAGTCACAACAGCATCCATCTTGTGCGTAGACATAAACCACCATCAACCTGGGGCAATGCAACAGGGCATACAGGAAATTCGGCCTTGCCTGTGAAACTAGCCCTGACAACCCACAAAAATAGTTGGCTGACTTGTTGGTGAGAAGCACTGTGATGCTGCGTCCCCTTACGAGCAGCACCCAAGCCAGCCAGGTGAAAACTAAGCCAGATCCACGAGTTCAAGAGATTCTTCAACACCGGCAAGCAGGGAAACATTATACTGGGGAAAAAAAATAAAAGGATGCGTGGGTGGAGGGAAGTTTTTAAGTTTATAAGAGATGTTATGGAAATAATTACTGAGGCCCAAGCTGTGAGGTAAACCATGGTCCTTCACCTGAAGTAGCTTGGCTGAAAAGTAGAACAAATGGACTGGTGACCTGCATTGTGCGTGTACCACTGATGCTGAGAAAAGGAAAATCTCCAAGTGGGCTTGCGTACACCCACTTTGGCTTTGCCTCTGCAGCTCATCACCAGGTTATTGCCACTGTCAAAAGGCACCTTGCAGGCCCTGTCCCAAGAAAACTGACGTTCCTGATAACAAACAAATACTTTGCAAGCTGAATACAACTCCAGGAAGTAGATGCAGATGCATCCTCCAGTAGCTGAGTGACTTGGAGCAGCCTTGTAAACAAACCGCACGCCAACCCTGCTGTCTCAGATTAAACAGGGACGTTTCCAAAGAAAAGAGAAGGGATGACTCATTGGTCTCACCACTACCATTCCAGCATGAACCTGACGGCTCACACAGGACCGATCGCCCTCAGTTACACCTAGTAGCTGGAAAACATATAGACCAAGCTCAAGTAACACTCAATAAATAAATAATTATAGTAAAAGCAAGCAGCAGCTTCAGAGCTTTGTTGGTTGTACAGTGTCCAGCTAAACCCCAGAACACAAGCAAGCAAAGCAACAAAAATCCCACTACCATCATTAGGTTTGGTCATCTGCACACTCTGTTGCAGGATGAGTTTTTCAAAATTACATTCTGAGTATTTTCAATCTGTGTAGGTCTAAAAGAAAAAGCTCACCAAATAAAATCAAATGCTCACCTCTTACTGGAGTGTTATTTTCTTCATTAACATTAAAATACCCAATTCTTATTCAAATCCTTGTTATTTATTCATTATCATATCTATGTGTCAGGATGAACACTTACAGGTGACATATATGTGAATATCAAATCATGCATTTATATGCATTGCATATAACTTGAGCTGGATGATTAAGATCTGATTTTTGGCTTCTTAGCTATGGTATGTAGAAGGAAAGGTGCTTTAAAGGAGCTTGTTTTTTAGTAATAGCTTAGCTCTTCTTGAAAAACAGGTCCATTAAATTTCTCTCTCTTTCCTTCTCTCTCTGGATACCTCAAATTTGAGAGATCCAAAAGCATAGGTCAAGTAGAACTTTTTACCTTGTATTACTAATTGGTAAAATACCGGATTTTGTCACAGCCCATTAAAATGGACTATATTAAAGACACTATATCTTATCCATAATATTTGCACTTTTTTCTACCTTAAACAAAAGTATACTACAAATATTCAAATAAAAGAAAATACTGCACTGAAGTAAACAATTTTCTGTTAACTGCCTGTACTGTGTGTAGCCAAGAGGTATCTTCAGAATAATTTCAAAAGTCTTCAATTACTTCAATTTCTTTAAAATACTTAATGATAAAATATTTATTTACAACAGGGTAGAAATCCCCAGATTTATTATTTAATCAGAAGAACATAAAGGGAAGTTTATAGAAGATCAAAGAAATACAGATTCAGTAAGCTACATAAATTGGATAAAGACGTTGAAATATGCGTTATATGCCCGTTACATTTGTGTGCATTCAATTATAATAACCAAAATCCCAACTGAACCCCTGAGAGTATGCAAGTATTTTAGTTAAGAAAGTCTTACGATCTGTTTAGTGGAGCCCAAGTGACTCAGATTTGGACTTCCTGGCTTATCCCACTAAAAAAAAAAAAAAGAATCAGCAAAAAAACAAAACCACATCATCTAAATTTAGTTAGAGCCCAAATTTTCACATCTAAGATTGATGGGGCTTTGCCCTTCACTGAAATAAGAGCAAAATTCAAGGCATTTAGCTTAACCCACACCGTTTTGGTGTGAAAGCAGGTGACCTAACGTGAGTGGTGTCAGCACCTACTCCAGTACCTTAACACCACACAGTACATGAGCTATAGCAAGCACAACAGTATCTGCTACTTGGAAGAAACAAAAGAAGGTAAGAACCATGGCATTTGTTTTAATTAGCAGGCTGTGTATTTCTAAGATGCCTCTGGCATCTCAGTGCCAATTATCCTGTTAGGTACTATTCTATCAAGCCTTTGAAAGTGTTTCTTTCAGCTTTAGATTCTGAATTATAAAATTACCCTATGTAAGCTTCCTTCAAGTCAGTGAAAATATTACCCTTCAGCATAGGGAGATATCTTTCTCCAGCTTGCTCACGGTTTCATTTTAAAACACGCTATTTAAGATTCAACATTTTACTCAGGATACTCTTCCCAGAGCTCCAGTGTTTCTACTTGATTAACTGCCTTGCAGTCACTTTTTCTTTCCTTCAATGGCCTGCATGTTTGCAGGTCCTCAGCTAACAGTATATATGCTATACTGCTGATAAAAGAAACTACTTCATCCGTACATGCCCCCCCCCAAAAAAAACCCCAAACCACCAATAAAACAGTACAAAACCAAGCTTCATTCTGTGTTTCAGTAACAAGACCAAATCACAGCAAAGGTTCAAATCTACCTTTAAAATGAGATATTTTACTAAACAGCCTTTTACTCCCCTATCACTTTGCAACACAGAACCTTGCTTTTAGCAAGGAGAGACGGGAGCATCGTGTTGAATTGTTACTCAGAAGAATGGTCCTTCCACCACGTCTGATGCGAGGAAAATCTCACAGTGAGACACTACTGGTGTCAAAAACATTCTTCTGAGAGATGAGGGGGATGCTGCACCTTCCCAAAGGCCAAGGCATGCAGCCTCCTGCTGCCTCCCCGCTCCCAAGAGCAAGTGGAAGTCAAAAGGAAGAAGCTGCTTTAACTGTTATTTCTCCGTAATACGGCTACTTGAAGCTACTCCTCTTCCCTTTGTCTCCCCTTCCTGCTTTTCTACCTTCTGCTGATGCAGAATCCGTAGTGGATGCAGGTGACGATGGCACACACAACCATTCTCAGGCAGGGCTTTGTGCTGGTGCATCCCAAAGGGAAGTCACAGCAACTGATGCCTTTCTGAGAGCATCAATATTGCTTCGGAGATGCACGCACAGCAAACATCTACTTCACCTTACATTAGGCCAAACTAGGCAGCAACGAGTCCCCTTTCAGTCCACATTTCCAGATGTTGCCAACGGAAAAGGAACCGAGAAGGTGTCATTACAGAATTGCCCTCTGGGAATAAATTTCACCATTGCAAAATCCTCGGTCACCCAACCGTCGCTCAAAACATACCGCCTCTGTTACGTTTTTCACCCATAGTTGTCAGAAACCAGGTTTTAAATTCCTATCTCACATTTCACATCATCAAGAAGTAACAAAATTCTGGCTTGCTGCTTTTTTTTTTTTAGAACAGAAATTAATTTGGGACTCTTCAAAATTGTTAATTTAATATTTTTTAGATTTTTCAATGGTTTTCAGTTTTTTCCAATAAAATTCTCAACCTGAGTTAATCAAAAAATCACCTGCCTCCCTTAAGTCTTTCCATTAGTCTTCGGAGTATCAGGGCATTGCTTTTCATTGACTCTAGAGCACCTGGTATCGTTAATTGTCTGCCAGAGACTAAAGAATTCATCATCATACTGCAAGGGTGTCAGATCCCCTAGCATAGCAATTTATTGTGGAGACTAAAGAATTCATCATCCTGCAAGGGTGTCAGATCCCCTAGCATAGCAATTTATTGTATATTAAAAAAAAATAAATCAATATGTTTCTGTGACAAACCATACCTTTTCTATGCTAGCCCAAATGCATTTTTTAAAGCAGGTGATGTACAGACTACTTACTGTATATACATTGTGCTCTTGCTGGCTGTTACTTAGTAATATTATCATTTTCTCCCTTCCTCTGCTTGTCTAAATGGCTCTCAGAATCATGATTTTCACACGTATCGAGCTTGAGAGACTTTCAAACTTCTTAAAACTGAATTTTCCTAACTTATTTTTAATGAACTGTTTAAACAACAGCTAGCAATTTATCTCAACAGATGCTTCATTCAGCCTGCACTTAAAAAAAACCAACAAAACAAAACATACCCTCAGAATTAAATTTCACCCATTCTATTCGTTTGAAACACACTTAATCAAAACGTGCTATCAGCACTACAATAGTTTGTCAAGGCTGCCTCTTGGGCTGTCTGTAATAGTCTTGGAAGCTTATACACACCTTCATTCTCCCTCACTCTGCTCAGGGTACCTCCCCTGCCTATTCTTTGTATTGCTTTCAGGTTTTTGTTCCCTTTTTTCCCTCCATATTTCAATTTTGTGACTAACAGTTGTGAAGTGATGAACTTCAACCTTGGAAAGCAAATTCCAAGATGGACTATAAGCCACGTAACATTTGGGTTACATGTCTGACTAGATGGGCAGGAGCTACTGGAACAAAGAAGGGTTATTTGTAACTTCCCCCCCTGCTCCTGTCCATAGAAATATTCTTATTCCTCAAAAAGTGAAAGTTGCTATTATATTGAGGAGCCGTAACTTGGAATTTTGTCGCTTGTCTGTTTGAAAATCCTGTTAAATCTGAACCTCTGCATTATTTGGAAAATGAATTCCCTATCCTAACCACACAAAAATAATTGGATTTATTTAGTGTAAGTTTGATGATGGTACATTTGGTATCAAAAGGAACTACAAGAGCACCTAATTCTGTATCACATCATAACTTCTGTACTTTCATTGCATCCTCTTGTCTCTTCTGTAAGGCAAACTCTTCCACATTTCTTTACTAAGAAGGCTGCTCACGAAAGCCCTCATAATTGTTAGACCCTTTCCCGATCAGAAGCAATGACTATTTTAGGCAAGAAGGCACCTTTAATTTGCACACAGTGGAATTACAAGACCATCAGCATTATCTTCCATCATAATTCTTGCATCCTCTAGTACTTACTTTGCACAGGGACAGGTTTTGCTGAGGTGTCTTCCTCCCTGACCACTTCCCATGCGTTCTCAAACTCAGTATAGAACAACCCATCTAGGTTCCTCTATCCAGGTGGCATTGCCCAGCATTTGTCAAAGGGCCAAAAAGAAAAACAAAGGAAAAAAAATCCTAATACAGTCAAAGCTTGAAATAAAACCTTAACCTACAGCCTTGATGACACCTTTGACTTCCCCTAATCTAAAACCTTCTGTTGCTTCTGAGCATCTTGCTGTTCATCTCCAAATCAACATTTACTAAGCTAAATAAGTCCTTTAATATGAAGTCCCACGTGCCTCTAGGCAAAGCTGAAAATTCACTGTTTGTTCCTACTCCTTAATTTCAGCTGCAGTATCTAATCCAAGAGCTCTTTATTTCTAACCTCCTGATAACATCATGACCTTTTCTTCACTTTTTTTTTAATGGGACTTCTTTCAAAAGCTTTTAGAAATCCAAAGAAATTAATCTTATGGAGTTAGGCAGAGCAAATAGCAAAATGAGTCCAGAATAGAAACTTACTCTGGCACCTGGAGTTTGACATAAACTATATATGTTATGCCTACTGTTTTTTAAATATTTTAACAAACACTAATGGATTTATTGAAATGAGAATACACTTTTGCATTTAATTAATAATACAATCATCCAGAGCACTGGTTTTGTTCTTTCTTCATTTGCTAGTTGGAGATGACAACATTTATCCAACTCCTCTATAAGACAGTATCACACCTACGAGTGGAAAGTGCTACATGAGAGATACATAATGGATGTCTTTTAATTTGTTCTTTGTTGCTAGATATAGCGGCACTACAAATTTGGAAACATACTTTAATTTATATATAAGGTGATTCCAAATTTATTATCATTTGTCATTTTATTAATAGCTAACATGAAAAAATATCTAAAACCTTTTTTTTATTACATTAATAAAACAACAGCTTTCAAATACTCTTCAAACTGCAAAAATATACAGGAAACACTGCAGCCTGTAGAAAATCAGTTGAAATTCTGTAACACATCAAAATGATTTACTGGAAACGATGATTAGATTATCTTCTAAACCACGAACAACCTCATCAAGTTCTTTTGTTCAAATTACTCAGACATGCCTAAGAAAATTTTATCTCCCCCAAAAATCAAAAATAAAATTTTCCCATGTGCATTTAAGCATCTACAGGAGAAAATGTTGCCATCAAAACTGTTTTTAAAACTTACTTTAAACTACTGAAGTTTCATTTTGAGGCTCTGTATAGCCCTAAATAAATAATTTTCTACTTCTATAACCTCCTATTTGTGATCCAGTCACGAACCCTTTCAACCCCTGGTAAGCAAAACCCAGTATCATCATTTGAATACAGACGCAGGATAAAAATGCTTTAATAGTCTTCAGGATTGGCTGAAATTACCTTTCCAAACGTAACAACACCATTAATCATAAACTGGGGCCCAATTTTTCAAGCAAGAAGAATTTTACATCTTTGCAAAACCTTGCTGAAGTCAGTGAAAGGCTCCAGCTGGATTCAAAAATCCTTCAGGTAAGGCTGAGCCCAAGACACAAAGGCTTACACTAAAATGCAACACTGCTTAATGTACACTGCTTTCATCGCCACATTTTCCAGGATGGACTGCATTCTCCCCACCAAAACATTCACGAGGGCCTTAAGGCTGGTAGGTAGGTTTGTTGCTTTTCTTAAAATTAACAATACAAAACATGACGACATCTTAGAAAAAAAGGTCTCAGGTTATTGGGTCAAAATGTTCTTGTACTACCCAGTGGAGCAAGCTCCCTCTCAATGTTCAGGAGAAGAAAGAGAAGACAATCATCTCAAACTACAGTGATACAGACATTAGGCACATGGCTTTGGAAGCAAAGCGGTTCAAGCACGTCTCAGCTTTTCTACTAGTAGTAAAGACCATGCCAAAAATGGAAGTAACTTACTGTGGGGAACACCTACATTTGAATCATCTCAACCTTGGTGAAAAAGAGCAGCCTTGCTAGAAACTTAATTTTCCAACATTAAGGGACGAAAAAAATGCATTTCCAAAATGAGGCTGAGCCTGAGAAACAAAGGCTTATACTAAAAAGCAACACTGCTTAATGTACACTGCTTTCATCGCCACATTTTCCAGGATGGACTGCATTCTCCCCACCAAAACATTCACGAGGGCCTTAAGGCTGGTAGGTAGGTTTGTTGCTTTTCTTAAAATTAACAATACAAAACATGACGACATCTTAGAAAAAAAGGTCTCAGGTTATTGGGTCAAAATGTTCTTGTACTACCCAGTGGAGCAAGCTCCCTCTCAATGTTCAGGAGAAGAAAGAGAAGACAATCATCTCAAACTACAGTGATACAGACATTAGGCACATGGCTTTGGAAGCAAAGCGGTTCAAGCACGTCTCAGCTTTTCTACTAGTAGTAAAGACCATGCCAAAAATGGAAGTAACTTACTGTGGGGAACACCTACATTTGAATCATCTCAACCTTGGTGAAAAAGAGCAGCCTTGCTAGAAACTTAATTTTCCAACATTAAGGGACGAAAAAAATGCATTTCCAAATGGCACTACTAGGACTACAACTGAAAAAAAAGCTCACTATTGTGCCAAAGAAAACAAATATCTCACATTTTTATAGTGCTTATCACAGATGCTTTCCATGCTATTACTCCAATATCAACTAAATCACTTAACACCAAGATGTGCGGGGTTTTTTTGGGTTTTTTTTGTATTTTTTTTTTTTTAAGTACAATGTAGGGTACAAAAGATGCACGCAACAACAGATGACTTATAAGGGAGAAGAAAGAGAAGACAATCATCTCAAATACAGTAATACAGACATTAGGCACGTGGCTTTGGAAGCAAAACGGTTCAAGCACATCTCAGCTTTTCTACTAGTAGTAAAGACCATGCCAAAAATGGAAGTCACTGTGGGGAACACGTACATTTGAATCATCTCAACCTTGGTGACAAAGAACAGCCTTGCTAGAAACTTAATTTTCCAACATTAAGGGACGAAAAAAATGCATTTCCAAATGGCACTACTAGGACTACAACTGAAAAAAAAGCTCACTATTGTGCCAAAGAAAACAAATATCTCACATTTTTATAGTGCTTATCACAGATGCTTTCCATGCTATTACTCCAATATCAACTAAATCACTTAACACCAAGATGTGCGGGGTTTTTTTGGGTTTTTTTTGTATTTTTTTTTTTTTAAGTACAATGTAGGGTACAAAAGATGCACGCAACAACAGATGACTTATAAGCAGTCTGGCAAAGATATGTGGAATAAAATTCTAGACTTAAACAACAAGGTAAATGCACCTGTGTATGTGGCAGGTCATTTCAGACTACACTTCATAGGCAGGAAGGATGAAGATTATGCAGTAAGAGATACTCTTTTGTTTCTAACCTGTAATTGAGGAGCAGGGAGAGGGATGGGGGAAGGAGATATTTCACAACAGCAGGAGTTTGAAAAGTTAATTGCTTTAGTAACACAAACTGCACGTCCTAAAAGCCTTCATGCAACAGCCAAGCCTGTTGTGCGCCGCTACAGAGGTGTAGCAAAGGTGTAGTGACTGAATTATGAGTTAATTATCAACATAAGCAATGATGGGAAAAGCGTTTCCAAGCAGCGTAAGCCAGAAGGGTTTCATTAGCTTCATGTTTAATTACATGTCCAAATGATGGAGAGTAAGAAAAATCTTTTTCATGCTTAAATGGAGGTTAAAATAATCAACCAGCCCTCACGTAAGCACGAGCTGATGGGACATTAGTATCATGAGGCATGAGGTAGCAGTTCTGAATTCAGCGTAGAAACAACGGTGAAATATTAAGGCAGGGCTTACTGGTGCACATTGCTGACTGCACTATGTTTGCCAAATCACAACGTAAAATCTTGAAATTCCTCCGTGAGGCAGAACTCACAGCACTATACCAAACAGGTCAAACGATTTATAGGTATTTCTGAAAAAGACAGTTCAAAACAAACACACAGATGAGGGCACCAGCAGCTTAGCTCAATTAATTCACGCTGCTGGGCGAGTATTCTCGATACGGTGTTTGGAAAATTTCTGCCTGATGTCACAGATCCATCTCTTCCTTAGCTCGGAACATTTCCAAGCATTTGATCCGAAGAGGTGTGATGTCTTTCCCTGCCTGAGAGTTTTCAGGCACTGTGGTAAAGGAGGGCAGCACCTTCACCCCCAACCATGCTGACCCCTCCACTGCTGGCAGCGGGGAGCCTCCTTACTGTTCCCAGGCCAGCCTGAAACACCACAACCCCTTCAAACTGTCCCACAACTCCTTTTTTGGTTGAAACCTACAGCCTGAGATGTGCTGCTCCCAACATCCCAATCAAAGGCTGTTCTGCATCTCTGATCATACTCCTCACCCTTCTTCGTGCCTTTCCAGTTCCATCAGTCTCATGGGTAAAGACCAGAACTGCCCATGTCATTCAAGTTGCTGGCATACTATAAACTTAGTAAACTTGCTGTTCCTTATTCCTTTCACACTAATTCTTAAATGTTCTACTTGTAGTTTGATCACCACCAACTGAGTTTGTTTGCAAAAAGAAGGGACTGCTACTGATGTCAAGATCTCCTTCCTCAACAGACCCCACGGTTGCACATGTATTTAAGGGTATATATTACACATGGTAACACATCGGTGTGTTTGTGTAGATGCATACACATAAAAAAAAAAAAATTAACTCATCAACATTTATCTCTCCTGCTGCTTTGTTGCCTTGTCACTGAGGATCAGAAGTTTCTTTGCACTTTTTCCTCACTCAGCAAACTTGATAATTTCATTCTTTAATCTTTTTCAAGAATAGCAATAACACAGTTTTTAAAGGAAATCCACTGATAACCTCATACTAAGGAAACTGATCATTTAGTCCTATTTTTCTCCCTGCCCCATTTTTTTTAAATCAGAAATTAATCCATGAAATATATTTCCTCTAATTGCTCAACAGCTTCATTTCCCCAAGAGCCTCCATTGTGTGAACTCACCAAAAGCCTTTTAAATCCCAGTGCAGTACAGCAACTTCATCACCCTAATCCACGTGCTTCTCATCTCTTTCAAGGCGCTCTATTTGATTTCCAAGAAGTGATTTTGCTCTCCAAAATCATGTTGATTCCTCCCCTGTCTTACGGGTTTGAGTATGACTATTTTCTTTATCAGCTTTGTCATTTATTCAGTACAGAAGTCAGCCTTCCCGATCTGCAGTTTCCCTGTTCCTGCATCCCCTTCTAGAAATCAGCATCTTGTATCAAATCTTACCATTTTCCCAGTTCCAAGAACAATTTAGGAGACTGTTTTCATACCACAGTTCAACTATTTCATTTTTTAGTTCCTGTGGAACCTGTGAGCAGTTGCCATTTGGTCCTGGAGACTAATTTATCTTATTTTTACTGATTTACTGTCTAAAAGTTACTCTTGACTCTTCCAATTAAGGTAGGCCCTCACACAGTGAGAGACTGATGTGATAACTCCCCTAAACTCTCCCCTCCCTAAAAAAAAATATTCTTTGCAGTTGATCTTCCAGGAGTAATCCTTTTTCATCTTCCTCTCTCCATAGCACACTCAAAAACTCTGCGGAAAGCTTTCTCCTCCTGACATCTCTGCACAAAATTGTATTTGTTTTTATTTTTCACTCTCCCCCATCTTTAGGCTTTAGCTGTCCTCATTCACTCTCAGGTTCTGTCACCCATGAAACCAAACGAAGTGATCAAAACTACATTGCTATGCATTTCACAAGGAAACTGCATTTCTATTTCAAATCCTAGAACCAAGCATCTTCCTCTCCTTCCTCACACATTTTGATGACCAAAAAAACCAGTTAACATCAACAGCATCCTTACTGTCATCCAAATTGATACAAATGGGATAGTTTAAACCTCCAAAGCATCATTTCAGCTTTTTCTGCAAATTCAGCAAACATGACTGAATCGGTTTGGTTCTAACCATGTTCTCCAAAGCTTTGATTATTTATTTTTTTTCCTTGTAAAAGTATAAACCACCGAAGCTGTAGCCAAATGTTTAGCTCAGATTTTCAAAATCAAAGGGAATATGCCTGCAGGAAATTTTTCTTATATGAAAATAATCACATTCCAATAAAACGTCAATAATATATTAGAAACAAGTAATCTGCTATCACTGACTTCCAGAAAGGCACCATCGCTTACACAGGAGCTTTCAAATGGCTGGAATAAAATATGACCCTGTATTCATGGAACACCCTGAAGTCTTCCAGAGCTGATGATAAGATGAATAATAGCAATAATGAACGATGCACTGCTATTTTTCCTTTACTGAGTAATCCACTTTAGAAGTCATTAGGCAGTTCCAGATTGTTTAGAATGAGATGCTGAGCTGCTGCTATTTTTTTTTTAAGCTTCAGCTTCCTGACTCCAGCTTGCAGTTATGCAATATTGTAAAAGCAGATCCCTCTGGTTTCCAAGAATAGTTTTACTGAGTATACAATTAACTAAGCAAGAACCCAGGGGTTCTGCAAATGACATGCTGCTGTTTATTGTTTATTATTTCTCCTGTAAACCTGATTATTTCACCAATAAACCTTATTAACTGAGGTCCTGTACAACACCAAGAAAATAAAGAGTGCAAGTAATACTTTGCTTGTGCTCTTGATTGTGTACCGTCATGTTCTGCTACATTACCTGCTGCAGAAAATTAAATTATATGCTTACTTTATGAATTTTCTCACCTGCCAACACTGGCAAGAAGGCTGTTACATGAAAGAAGTTCATTTATATCAAAGGTTATCATTAAGCACAGATTGGCAAAAGATACTGCAATTACCATTTTATTGGCTTTCATTAGCAAAAGAAAACAGCTAGAATATATATTACTACTAAGTATTCCATGACGCGATTCAGTAACATTCAGTGTGCTTTTGGAGCTGGCGAGCAGGCAACACACATGTTTAATTTAATTCTCAAAGTAGTCAATGTAAATTCAGTTACACTATCAGTTTCCATTAAGTTAATCCCTTACATTTTGGACAGGTTTACTGTAATGCTACAGGAGACTTCAACACCAGAAGGGATTGAGAAACCTCTCCTAGAAGACCTCCAACGGGCCCACAGCGGCTCATTGAGCGGGGAAGAAGACAGGGGGCCTTTGGACGTGATGCGAGTTCTCAAAGAAAACTCTCGGACCACCCTCTGTAACAGGATTATCTCCCCAGATCTACCTGTCTTCAGACAAAGAATTGAAAAGCAAGGTTAAAATACAAGCAGGTCTATCCTTGCTGAGCCTAAGCTCCTCCATCTCACGTCAATCAAACTCAGCCCCCACATGCGAAGGGACACTTGGCAAGCCAGCCTGAAGGTAGTTTTGTTGCTCCTTGCTGAGCCTAAGCTCCTCCAAACTCAGCCCCCATATGTGAAGGGACATTTGGCAAGCCAGCCTGAAGGTAGTTTTGTTGTTACTTGGATCTCTATTTGTTCTGTGAGGGAAATACCGACTTCCATCACTTTTGCAAAACAGAGGTACTGAGAAGAATGCTGGTTTCCATATCTTCCTTAAAAGGACTCTGTTTAAAATTTCATTGATAATGGTAAAGCAAACAAAAACGGTAAATTCACAACTCTACCACTCTGACATAACCAATATAACATTCGTCTATGATAACAAAATTAAGCACATTAGACATACAGAAATTTTAATTGCAAACATCTGTGTAATCTTACAAAAACAAGTCAGAAAACCTGAAGTGTTGCATACAGTGCAGCAGGACATAACTGCTCCGTTTGATCAGCACAGAAAATTACATGAATGCCAGAATAAAGACTGGACAGATAAAGCAGCATCCAAGAAATTGCAGTATTTTTACAAAACCAGATTGCTCACATCTTCTTTCTTACACATCTTCGGGATGCCAGGACGTGGCACTCTATCAGTGAAAATGAGAACTGTTTCTCAACCACATTTTTGATTTTTGCATTATTAAAGGAGCAGGTTTCAAGTGTGCAACAAACAGCTCCACCTACTGTCCCCGAAGCAAGGGAAGCATTTCCCAAATCTCCATTTCCAGGCTGCAGCAAGTACAACGGATCTCTTACAACTCCCCCCCTTCCACCCTGCCCCTTTGCAATGAAGGGTTAGGTCTGAAAACCCTTAATATCAAAGCAAAAAGAAGAAAAGAACCAGTCATGTAATATCCCACTCTGAAGTTCTTCAGATCTCCTTTGGGCAGCTGAAGGTCCACCCCAGCCAGAAAAAGCCTAAGAAACCCACTGAGATGCAGACCCTCCCTCTCAGCTCCCGACACAGAGCCCTAGAGGAGATGGGAAAGTCGTTCCCCAGCAGGTCCTGGTTTCCTGACATCTGGCAAGAATAGCTGCCTCTCCCTGCCAGTGAGAAAAGCACTAAAGCACTGCGTATGCCAAATCAAAGCTTGACACAATCTGTCGTGAGGGTTTTTTTTCTGAATTTTCAACATGCAAGCTCCTTGAGTGCAAGGGGGAGTGTATCCAGAAACAGGCGGTCAGGTTGGGCTCAGACCGTTTGCATGAGTTGAGAAGCAAGGCTCTATCAACCCCTACCAAACACAGGGACAAAATTCACAGAATCACAGGATCTTCATGGTTGGAAGGGACCTTTGAGATCATCGAGTCCAACAACAAAAAAAAACCAACACAAAAGCATCCCCCAAAAAACCCCACAAACAGACACAAACCAACAACCTCGGGCACTAGAGCATGCCCTGAAGTGCCATGTCTACGCATTTCTCAAATACCTTCAGGGATGGTGACTCCACCACCTCCCTGGGCAGGCTGTTCCAGGGCCTGACCACTCTCTCAGTAAAGTAATTCTTCCCAATATCTAATCTAAACCTCCCCTGCCCCAACTTCAGACCATTTAATCTGGGCCTGTCATTATTCCCTTGGGAGAAGAGGCTGACCCCCACCTCTGTACAATCTTGATCAGTTCACTTGATCAGTTCCTGCGGTCTCAGGATAGCTCAGCTGTTTTAATGCATTAGTCAGGCCTTTGCTCAGCTTTTCCAAGTGAAACTCTCATAAACAAATAGATTGTAAATGGAAAAGATGGAAAGACTGCAATCCCTTTCAAGTATCAAAAAAAAAAATATACTCAAATACTACAGTGACGTGGTACGCAGAAAAACACAACTTGGGATCTCTGAAACTGTCCCCCAAACTATGCTTTATAGGACAAGATTCTTCAGAGTGTCTCCAAGTAGGGAAAAAGAACAGTTTATTTAGCTTAACGGATTAAGAACTGAACTTCTCCTATTTTAAGTAACCCACACTTTAATACATACAAAATTAACCCAGATACCACTTAAATGCTCTATAGGACAGAGCAAGAAGTACAGACCACCTGTAACTCCTACTCCAATCGTAGAATCATAGAATGGTTTGGGTTGGAAGGGACCTCAAAGATCAAGTTCCAACCCCCCTGCCCTGGGCAGGGACACCTCCCACCAGACCAGGCTGCTCAATCAGCAGGCTTTAAGCGCTTTTGAAAAAAAGGAGTTACTAACCAGTTAGTGGAAAAAAAGCAGAGCACAACTTGTCTGGCCAGCTTTTTGGGAAATGTCATGAGACCACTCCGCTGTAGCGTCCTGGCAGCATTCATTCATCACCAGCTACCATCCAGGGGTGGGATGATGCCACTAGAGTCGTAACTACTACGAGCTGTCAGAAATTACTGTGACTTGAGATGGCAAAAATACCCTTTGTGCAGACAAGATAAATTTATTTGGGAAGGTTTGGTTGGAGTTTGTGGGAGGTTTTGATTTTATTTAAGTCACATGTAAATTCAAATTCATGTGATTTATTTGAATCGAATGATTCAAATAAATGACACACAGGTTAACTTTGCTGAGAGCATCTTTGGCTCACGTGACAGCCAACTGGCATGAGGAGTCCTATCAGCTGATTGTAATACACCTACTAAAGGGAAGAGCTGTGCTGGGAATGTGAGAAGAGCCCAGCTTAATTTTGCTTCCACCAGGTGACACTGAAGCAAGACGTTACAGGAGAGAGGAGTGCAGAGCAGAAGTCACAGCAGCAGCTTCTCTTCCAAACGGTCCTGCCATCTTCCCCCAAAGCCTCGGGTCAGATCATCACTCACAGTACTTCACCCTGATCTTCACTGCTTCTGTAAATGCCATCTGCCAAATCTGAAGTCATCAAATCCAAGGCTTACAGCCCAGAACACAAACCTGCAAGGGATCTGCCAAGATCCTTACCCCAGCAATCTTTCTCTGTCTCGCTCCTAAATTTAGGACCTGTCACTCCATCAAGTAGATGGCACTACAAGCTTTGACTGAGCAACAGCGGGGCGCGCACTCAGTAAGAGTCTATTCCAATAGGAGCACGGATCATACGGATGCATAAACCAACACAACCTAACTCTTCTAGGAAAGAGCAGTGACACCTTCTTGCCCTTTGCAAGGGAAGCTAGCCAGGTGGGCAAGTACCATCACTGGCACCACACGGATGCCAAAAGGGACTTTCAGAAACAGATGCTGCAAGATTAAGACTGTCATTTTTCATAAATATAGACCTATTCAACAAATACGTTCTTTTCTATGAGGATGAATTTATATTAAATATCAGGTATCACAAAATATTTTTACCTTAATTATTAGGATAGCATGTGGGAATGTGTCCATTCCAAGGAAGTTACAACCCAGGAGGTGGTTGAGTCACCATCCCTGGATGTGTTTAAGAGTCATTTAGATGAGGTGTTGGGGGATATGTGTAGGGGAGAACTTTGTAGAGTAGGGTAGATGGTTGGACTCGATGATCCCAAGGGTCTCTTCCAACCTGAACAATTCTATGATTCTTCCTCTTCCCCAGCAGTGAAGAACACGGCTGGCAGGAGCCTGGCTTTACCACAGGCACCCAACAAGGACTGTCCTACCTTCAGTTATGACTTGCCAGGACACCACTTGCCTTCCCAGCTATTACCTAGCCTCTCTCAGGCACACCAGGAGACACAAGAACTGAGCATGTTGGTAGGTGGAGGCTGCACACCCTGCTTCGTGTTCATCAACTCTACGCTGAGAGGAGCACCGGCTGATGCTAATGAGGTAGGCAGTACCATCCATGCACGCCGGGCAGCACAGGCCCCCCCACAAAGCCATGCCAATAAACTCTTTGGTGCACTGATGCTAAATTCCATGAAATTTCTGCTACTTTTCAACCAGGGGTGCCTGAATTATCTCTAACATGGGGCACTACATCAGCTGCAGTGAAGATTATGTTTTCCTGCTCCCTCTTCTTTTGATTTCCATGTCCAATGAGACAGAAAAGCTATGGTTACTCATTCACATACACCCTTAATATTTGTGTCACCAACCACTGCAAGACTGCTCAGCAAATCCAGCAGTGAAAACCAGTCCATTTAACAACTTGGCTCTAAGGAAGCAGAACAGGATTTGGACACTTGCTATTTGGACTGAGACTTTTGCAGAGGAGATCTTCCAGTCGCTGCATGCCTGATCAAATTTTCTTAACGTGTGCCATGAATCTATAAACTATTGCCTCTGCTCCTGCAAAGTAAACAAATGGACTGACCTCCTTTGGAAACATACAGTCAGAAAACACTCAAGACCTGTGAGCGTGCTGTATCGGTGTCCAGTGTGAAAGTTCACACAACCCATCTCTCATAGCCCTTTGAATTCTGTGATGGATGCAATCCCGGGGAATGTTTTAGCATCTCTGTAATAAAAGCATCCATTGCAATTAAAACTAGCATTGGTAATCTTGTGCTTTGCATGTCTCTCTGAATACATTGGGTAAATCCACTTCTTGTTCCTTCTCACAGATAAACCAGGTAAATCCTGTATTTGTCTAGAAGGATCAGATGTGAAATACTGTGAAATTCTGGCAAATATTGAGTATCTAAAAGTTAGTGAAACATACAGCCTGACTCACACGACATATTAAAAAAAAATAATGTATTATTTCCTCTATTTTCTATCGTGTCCTCTTTTACTCAGCACAATAAAGCAACTCAGTAAAGGTGCCTTAGCACTGAATTCAGGTTGGTGTTCTACGAGAGATTTTAATATAATTTTATCAAAAAGAACAACTTATCATATTCTGAAAAAGATTTAGTATTTACATCTGTTATAGACTTTCAATCTCATATATTGTGACATGATAATCTGCATAATTCTAACAGTCTCAAAAAATGTAAAAATATAACCATAAGACAAAAAAACATGAAGGAAGTCAGCATATGTACACAGCACCAAGAGCAATGTCTATAAAATAACCGTTTGTTATTGCAATTTTTATTATGAAAAGAAACAATGAAAGCTCTGTTGTACTGAAAAAAAAAAAAGCAGTAGCTGTTCAGATGCCAAGCCTTAAGGGCTCCATATGTCTTATCATCTCAAAATTCTGAGTTTATTAAATTCCAGAGGGGAAATAAAAGTTCATAGCGAAATCAAAGTCATGCCTTCATCTTCTTTTTTTTTTAAACAAACAGAAAACCCAGCAACAAAAACACCAGTACATGGGAAGACCACTCTGGCTGCATCTAGACAGGCATCCTAAGAATAGCACAGGCTAACCAAGTGTCCAGATTAGGTCCATTAGAGAATGAGGGTGAGTTTCTCTCCGTTTCCCCATTACAAGAATCACTACCGATTCAGAAAAAAACACAACTCCTCTCTCCCCCAATTCCTTACAGATGCAACTGGGGACACTTTAGAATGTGTTAAGGAAATTAAAGTCACTAAACGATATAGAGGCACAATGGGGATTTGGCCCATTAGAAAATATTTGTCTTTTTCTTTTAATGTAAAATAGCGGATACTTTAAATATCAGAGTAATTCTGACCTTTCAAAAAGGTTTCTACTGTGATACAGTGGAGACACTCAGTAGGTATGTGCTGCTGAGAGCTCGTACGAGCAGCCAGTTGAAAGCCACCACCATTAGTGGTTGGCCTGGATTAGACAGAATAACTGCCTGGACAGTCTGCATACCTAACCATCCCTGATATTATGAAACTATCACTTACGATACAATCATGATTTACACCTTAGTGCGTGTTATGGTTGGAGAAACCTGCAACAATGAGGGTTAAAACATCATCTGTGTAATTTTCAACACCAAGACATATTACTACCTGGAGCCTTGGCTGCAATTACCTGCAACCTTGGTTGCTGCAGGTGCATTAAGAACAGAAAGATAATGTGAAACAACAGAGACTAAAGTACCTGTTTCCTAAAGTGTTCACAGATCTCTGTATTTCAATAAACTAATAAAAAGGATATTAACTACAAAAAGCATGTACTTACAGTCAAAATTTGGTAGTTTTTTCCCCAGGTAATATGGCCAAACAGGAGCTTGGAACCTTACATTCATCCATTTTTTTTTACTTTTTTTTTTTTTAAATTAAAAGAGTGATTTTACTCAAAATTCAAGACTTGGAATTTCAAACAACTCTTTAATAATAATTCTCTCAGTTATCTTCAGTGTCTTACCTCCTGCCTTTTGTCCTACTAAATAACAAGTGACCAAAAAGTGCTCTGAGCAACGGAAGCGAAGATCGAAGCAGCTGAGAAGTCTCTCTTGGTGCTTCACATGATGCTTCACTGGGACAGAGAAATTTCTACTTTTTGAGGATGTGCAGGTCAGGGAGGTGGCCAGTCACCGCAGGCTACACATGAAGAGTTATGGTAAATTGGGGAGGGAAGGGTCTACACGAGACCGCTTAGCCTGTACCTCACCCCAAGGCAGAATCACTTATGACTATATAGTTCCTAGGGAATATTTCCTTATTCTTAAACATTTTTAGAAATGGAGATCCTGCAGTCTTTGCAGGTAAGCGCTGCAAGGTCTTACTACCCTCAATGTTTAAGGGTGCTTCCCAATGTGTATGCTCACCTCAATTCAGACCCATTAGTTCATACCCTGTCACCAGCCGTTTAGCCCCTCTCTTATTCCAATAATCTTTTTACTTGTTCACTCTATGCAGTATGCGTTAGCCTGAACGTGTTAGCATGCAGGACCTTTGAAGTGCAATACCTTCAAAGTATTTCAGACTCATTCCAGGTTGCATACTATATTTATTTCACCTAAGAGAGGTTTCTCTGTGTTTCAGAGACGCTGCTCAGTAAGCACTCAGCCTAACACCTATAGGAGCTGTAACACCTTCTGAGGGGCAGCTCCTACATTTTTCACAGTTATCTCAAATGAGGAGAACGTAAGAGGAACGTATGGGGAAGACCACACACACTTGTGTTTTCTAATTCAATACATTTTGACCTTCCTTCTTTTTACGCGATATCCTTTTCCGAGGAGTTCAGGCAACTGCCTTTCACACCTCACTCTGTGTAAGCCAAAACAAGCTTTATATTTAAGAAACAGCGTAAAGTCACAGCTTGTATGATACGTCTCATGAGATGGAGTGGGTTAAGTTGGACTGAGGCACTATGGGCTTTCTCCAAGTGCTACAATCAGGTCCGTAGCACCCAAGCCTCACCACATGGCACCCTCTCTTTCTCCACCACTCCATGAAGCCCACAATGGAAAGGGAAATGCACCATAATTTGAGTCCACTTACTGAATTTCACTGAATTTCTAGAGTTGGAAGGGACCATAGAGATCATCTAGTCCAACTCCCCTGCTGAAGCAGGATTGCCTAGAGCTAGAGCATGTTACTCAGGACTGCATCCAGGCGGGTTTTGAAAATCTCCAGAGAAGGGGACTCCACACCCTCCCTGGGCAGCCTGTTCCAGGGTTCCGTCACCCTCACCATGAAGAAGTTTCTCCTCGTATTTGAGTGGAACCTCTTATGTTCCAACTTGTGCCCGTTGCCCCTCGTCTAACTGACCATCCAAAGGCTAGTAGCACATAATAAACATTTTAATGGGGTTGGAATTAGGACAGTTTAACCTCTTTGACCCAAGCATACGTTATACACACACCCACCAATTTAACAAGAAGGTTAATCTATTTAAAGCACCATTAGTGGTTGGCCTGGATTAGACAGAATAACTGCCTGGACAGTCTGCATACCTAACCATCCCTGATATTATGAAATTATAACTTACGATACAATCATGATTTACACCTTAGTGCGTGTTATGGTTGGAGAAACCTGCAACAATGAGGGTTAAAACATCATCTGTGTAATTTTCAACACCAAGACATATTACTACCTGGAGCCTTGGCTGCAATTACCTGCAACCTTGGTTGCTGCAGGTGCATTAAGAACGGAAAGATAATGTGAAACAACAGAGACTAAAGTACCTGTTTCCTAAAGTGTTCACAGATCTCTGTATTTCAATAAACTAATAAAAAGGATATTAACTACAAAAAGCATGTACTTACAGTCAAAATTTGGTAGTTTTTTCCCCAGGTAATATGGCCAAACAGGAGCTTGGAACCTTACATTCATCTGGGTTTTTTTAATTTTTTTTTTTTTAATTAAAAGAGTGATTTTACTCAAAATTCAAGACTTGGAATTTCAAACAACTCTTTAATAATAATTCTCTCAGTTATCTTCAGTGTCTTACCTCCTGCCTTTTGTCCTACTAAAAAACAAGTGACCAAAAAGTGCTCTGAGCAATGGAAGCGAAGATCGAAGCAGCTGAGATGACTCTCTTGGTGCTTCACATGATGCACTGGGACAGAGAAATCTCTACTTTTTGAGGATGTGCAGGTCAGGGAGGTGGCCAGTCACCGCAGGCTACACATGAAGAGTTATGGTAAATTGGGGAGGGAAGGGTCTACATGAGATCGTTTAGTCTGTACCTCACCCCAAGGCAGAATCACTTATGACTATATAGGTCCTAGGGAATATTTCCTTATTCTTAAACATTTTTAGAAATGGAGATCCTGCAGTCTTTGCGGGTAAGCGCTGCAAGGTCTTACTACCCTCAATGTTTAAGGGTGCTTCCATGACTATATAGTTCCTAGGGAATATTTCCTTATTCTTAAACATTTTTAGAAATGGAGATCCTGCAGTCTTTGCGGGTAAGCGCTGCAAGGTCTTACTACCCTCAATGTTTAAGGGTGCTTCCCAATGTGTATGCTCACCTCAATTCAGACCCATTAGTTCATACCCTGTCACCAGCCGTTTAGCCCCTCTCTTATTCCAATAATCTTTTTACTTGTTCACTCTATGCAGTATGCGTTAGCCTGAACGTGTTAGCATGCAGGACCTTTGAAGTGTAATACCTTCAAAGTATTTCAGACTCATTCCAGGTTGCATACTATATTTATTTCACCTAAGAGAGGTTTCTCTGTGTTTCAGAGACGCTGCTCAGTAAGCACTCAGCCTAACAGCTATAGGAGCTGTAACACCTTCTGAGGGGCAGCTCCTACATTTTTCACAGTTATCTCAAATGAGGAGAACGTAAGAGGAACGTATGGGGAAGACCACACACACTTGTGTTTTCTAATTCAATACATTTTGACCTTCCTTCTTTTTACGTGATATCCTTTTCCGAGGAGTTCAGGCAACTGCCTTTCACACCTCACTCTGTGTAAGCCAAAACAAGCTTTATATTTAAGAAACAGCGTAAAGTCACAGCTTGTATGATACGTCTCATGAGATGGAGTGGGTTAAGTTGGACTGAGGCACTATGGGCTTTCTCCAAGTGCTACAATCAGGTCCGTAGCACCCAAGCCTCACCACATGGCACCCTCTCTTTCTCCACCACTCCATGAAGCCCACAATGGAAAGGGAAATGCACCATAATTTGAGTCCACTTACTGAATTTCACTGAATTTCACTGAATTTCTAGAGTTGGAAGGGACCATAGAGATCATCTAGTCCAACTCCCCTGCTGAAGCAGGATTGCCTAGAGCTAGAGCATGTTACTCAGGACTGCATCCAGGCGGGTTTTGAAAATCTCCAGAGAAGGGGACTCCACACCCTCCCTGGGCAGCCTGTTCCAGGGTTCCGTCACCCTCACCATGAAGAAGTTTCTCCTCGTATTTGAGTGGAACCTCTTATGTTCCAACTTGTGCCCGTTGCCCCTCGTCTAACTGACCATCCAAAGGCTAGTAGCACATAATAAACATTTTAATGGGGTTGGAATTAGGACAGTTTAACCTCTTTGACCCAAGCATACGTTATACACACACCCACCAATTTAACAAGAAGGTTAATCTATTTAAAGGAAGACAGGCAGGGATATGAGTTGGTCTACTAAAAATTAATACCATACTTCTTACAAAATTAAGAAATACATGAAGTATTTTGAAATCAAACAAACTTTTCTATAGCTAGACGTCATTACTTCTGCTAGTCTACTATACCAACCACGAAACTAGCCTTTGTCCTGTTTTTATGTACTCTAAGGATATTGCTTTCCTTTTTGTACACTGACTCATTGGGTCACCTTTTGACCACAGAAAGAAAATACTCCCTGAGTACAAATAGGATACAAATACTCCCCACACAAATAGGATTATTCTGAAGCAATTCCATCCAAGCTGGAACCATAAGACACAGATGTGTAAGAGAAGACAGAGGTCACAGAATGCTCCTCTTAAAAGAGAAGGTACATGTGAAAGCTTTCACCTAAGTAGAACGCAGTTCAGGGTTAACCAAATGGGAAGGAGCACCCACAGGGCATTGAAATCTGCTGCAGAAATGAATGCCAGGTGAAAACACTGGCACAGTGGAACACTACAATTTAAATCAGTGATGTGGCATCCATCTTACATTGATGGAGTCCTCACAGCTACCTTCAATCTTAAATAGTCACCAATCAATAGCTCAAGATCTCTCTAAAGCCTGGAGTTCCTACTCATTCGAGATGATCAGATTTTTCAGGAAAGATTGTAGTATCTTAACTAATTAAAACCAGCAATGAAGATGTGTCTGAATTACTTTACTACATTTATCCAACTTCTCAAAATATCTTTAGAGGAGGGATCATCTTGTGCTCTGTCCTGACCGGGGCTTTACAATTAAATGAATAAACAAAGACATAAATTTGCACCTAAGGTGTTTAGAACATAGAAAACTCTGAAAGAAGTCACATCATTGCAAGAACCCCACAAACTCTGATGTTATACAAAAATAAAGTGCCTTGCAATAAGTTAGGACATGCATGGACTGAAGCGACATCTTTTCACTCGCATAGTTATGGCAAAAAATTGAACTGAAAATTCTTATTGAAAATAATTAAAATACAGAATGGCATCGCATCAGCAATAGAGGAGATCTACAAGAGGAAGTTGCCATCTATTTACACTTTATTTTTGAAGACATTTCCTCAGATCATTGAGTTCAGGTTACCCTTAGTTACTCTGCACCGAAATTTCCCAAGGATTCTTATTTTCATCCTGGTCTGACATCGCAACAAAGAGCACAACTTTGGCAGGATATTTTTCCTCACACCAACATGGAGTTAGGCTTTAATATTTGGGTGGATGAAGAAAGCCTGTCTTTGATTCTTTGGAAGTCATGCTTCCCCGTATTCTCTCTTGTCTCCAGAGCTTGAATAAAACTTGCTTTAGTCTTTAGTCTTAACGCTGCCTGAATTATCATACAGCAAACTACACAACGTAAATCAAAACAAGTATCTTTTGCTTTTGATAGAGGTAAAACATCTAACAACAAAGTGGCAAAGATGAAATGCTTTTCCTTCACTTCTTATGTATCTACATCCATAATTACTCATGACAGCTTCAGTTAACTGAATTTCAACAAAGAAGGTCAAATCATAAAGGCCTAATTAATTTTACAAATACTCAGCAGGATAAACTAAAATTTCCCTGTGGAGTTAGAGAACCTGAAAGGACTAATTAAGAACAAGAATAAGACGAGGTAGCTTAAATTTACGGATTTTTTGCATGCATTTTTATTCTGATCCAAACTCGCTGGAACCCACATCAAGTGTGTCCTAGGTACACAGTATACCAAGAGCATTGAAAGACTACAGGGAAAGTAATATTTTCCCCATTTCATTTATCTTCACTTCTGAGTCAAAGAAAACTCAGTATTTCATCTGTGTATATATACAGCACAGAGTAAGACAGTTAGTTGGTTTTACCAGTGTTCTGTTTTCTAGTTTTACAGTACAAGGGAGTTTATTTCTATTACAGGTTCCATAAAAAAATGCCTATATGAAATTTAGACCTATTTGAAGTGAAAAACAGGAAAGGGATATATTGGAAAACCACAAGTTAATTTAAGTTTTATTCTGAAAAACAATCAGGCTGATTTCAAGATCATCTTTTTCTGCTTTCATCCAAAACTGATGTAAGAAAGAAAGTGTATCTGTACCATGCACTGGCATGGTATGTTCAAAGCACACAACAGTACATAAAAAAATTCTAGCCATCATGAATACAAAGAAAAGCTTTGGGGAAAAACAAATCTTATCAGAAAACTAACGTGATAAAAACCTCAATGCAAGTTACAAAAATATTCCCATTTATATTTCACTGTAGAATTGCACAGCACACAGTGTTCGGCATTTAACGCCAGCATCAAGTGCATCTTTTGATATCATCTGCCAGTGAATAAAGTGAGAAAAAAACACAGGATCAATTCTGCAGTCACCTGTTTCACAGTGAGAGTGAATAGGATTACACGATATATGTAGTTCTACACTGTATGTAAAGACCACATGATACCCTAGTGGACACTAACTGTTCTGCCAACAGAACAGTAATTATAATTAACTGCATTTTTTCCACTGGGTGGATTTATACACACACCACCCCTGCAATAAAAGGAAAACTGATTTTAATACAACAGAATAAATACCACGTCTTAGAAGCAGGGTAAAATATCACTGCTTACCTAGCAGCAGAGTTTGGAACTTATTGTGGGGTGGTTTCTTTTTCCTTTAGAACAACCCTGTCTAATTTCTCATATTCCAGAAATATGTATCTCAGCCCAAGGCTCTATGCGTTTAGGTTCCACAGCATCCCTGAATATACAGGATATATTAAATAATCACAGTAAGAGTGTCAGTGAAAAAAAACCAAAACCGAATAAACAAAAACCCAAAACAAACAGAAACCAAACCAAAACAAAACCAACCAACCAAACCAGTATGCTCGTTTGAGAAGCACGCAGACATTTTTTCATTGTCTTTTAGAAGTGTAAGCTATAGCAAACCACTCATGGGTGCGCAGGTTACTCCTAATATCCAGATATACCAGTATACAAAATTACTTTTGAAATTACACGTTGCTCTTGCAACTCTTAAACTTGCAGTAATTTACTGAATGACTTTGCAATATTTGACGAGACAAACCTGGTCGTGTCAACATGAGACAAACATACAGATCCACGAACTCCAAATACATGGATGTTGTTGTTGTACAGGAATAAACAGAATCTCTCAAATTCAATTACATAAATGACTTCTAGTGAGCTTCAAATTTCCTTCATTTCAAATTGTTTTGACTAAAAATGAAGTCTCATTTATTACCAACAACCACCTTGCAGATAGTCTTACCACCACAACCAAATAATGCATTTTCAAGAAGAAATGCTATGTTTTACTTTTAACATACAGAAATACACCTTAGGGCTTGCATTTATCATCTCCTAGACACAGCTTTGCAGTGTTCTTTTATTAAATATCTCACAAACATAATTTTTTTTCTGAAAAATTGTACTTTTATTAAAGGTATCCTCTTTTAATAAAAATACGCTCCTTGTTCTCTGGCTATTTGGGGCTGACAAACACATCTTGTCACTTCCATGCAAATTAGTAAAAAAATCAAGAACAGCTGGGCAAAGAATATAAATCTCTCACAGAAATAAACCCTTAGCTATTGCTTGTTTGAAGGACCATTAATATTATTCTATTTATATAATCAGTCACTGAGTCCAAAAAGTATCTTAATCTATGTTTATGATGACACAGAAGCGTGGAAATTATCTGACTTGAAACAAAATGTAAGGCTTTTCTGACAATCCCCTTAAATGCCTGTACTGAAATTCTGCTTAGAGAGGCAGAAGTGCATTTAATCATCTTTTACGATGGCATGCACTTTTGTCCAGTATCAAGTAGGAAAGCAATCAGTTTAGAGACTGGAAAAAAAAAAAAAGAAATAGAAAAGGGGCCGAACTGGGGCAGTGTTCAAGGGGATACCTTCAAGAGTGTCAAGGTTGAGATGCTTCAGTGCAGGATATTTAGCCCTGCTCCCACAGGGTGTCTAGGACAGATTTTTTTAAGCCTGTTCCTTTCAAACGTGCACAAGAGACCGTCTCTTGCCCAACAGCTTTATCTTTTTATAGTGTTGAAGGCGTCACCCAGTCATCTTCAGAAAGTCCTTTCTGAATGCATTTGGGCTGCAATCACATCACTTTTCCTAACCTTAGGCTCCATATAGGAGATGAGGACAGGAGCACTTTCCTAACCTCAATGTGGCCACCAAGAGAATAAACAGTAAAGGTTGCTCAGGTTCTCCAATGCTACAGAGACACAGACCGTGTCCTTCTCAAGTAGTGCAGAAAACACCCCACTCAGCTACATCTCACTGAGATTAAAAACTACATCAGAGGCAAGACAGAACCTAAAATTACTTTAAAAGGCAAACACATACACTGACGGAATCAACTATAAAATAGAAAACCAAATAAAACTATTCTGGATCAAAAGCAAGCTAGTAAAATAGGATATATATTATAAATACAATAAAATATATAGTATATAAAAAGGAAAGACAGTAACAGTGACATTTCAATTTTCCTAGTCTTTTGTTGTGTTCAGTGCTAGTTTATATGCTTTTTGCTCCACCACATTCTATTAATATGGAAAGGCTGATTCTACCTTGACTTGCTTAGTAGTAGAACTTTGTACAATCAAAACAAAGCACTGCTGCTGTGTTTTGCTTTGTCACTGAACATTTCAGAGTTTTCATCCATTTGAACATATTATGTACGTGCACATAAACTGGGAAAAACGTTCAACAGTTTGATATGA
Source organism: Calidris pugnax (assembly GCF_001431845.1). NCBI lineage: Eukaryota > Metazoa > Chordata > Aves > Charadriiformes > Scolopacidae > Calidris > Calidris pugnax. The sequence continues at coordinate 418,330 of NW_015090772.1, forward strand.
AATCCTATTCCCTGGCACATACATATGAAGCAGCTTTGATTTTTTTTTACGGAACTTCCATCACTTGCATCATGAATAACAGACTTTTTAGCATGCAAAATGAACCCGCTTACCCCCGACTCACTTAGTAGTAGAACTTTGTACAATCAAAATAAAGCACTGCTGCTGTGTTTTGCTTTGTCACTGAACATTTCAGGGTTTTCATCCGTTTGAACACATTATGTATGTGCACATAAACTGGGAAAAACGTTCAACAGTTTGATATGGAATCCTATTCCCTGGCACGTACATATGAAGCAGCTTTGATTTTTTTTTACAGCAGTGACATTTCAATTTTCCTAGTCTTTTGTTGTGTTCAGTGCTAGTTTATATGCTTTTTGCTCCACCACATTCTATTAATATGGAAAGGCTGATTCTACCTTGACTCACTTAGTAGTAGAACTTTGTACAATCAAAATAAAGCACTGCTGCTGTGTTTTGCTTTGTCACTGAACATTTCAGGGTTTTCATCCGTTTGAACACATTATGTATGTGCACATAAACTGGGAAAAACGTTCAACAGTTTGATATGGAATCCTATTCCCTGGCACGTACATATGAAGCAGCTTTGATTTTTTTTTACAGAACTCTTCCATCAATTGCATCATGAATAACCGACTTTTTAGCATCAAAATGAACCTGCTTATCCCTACTAACCAACCTAGCAGAAAAAAAAAAAATAATCACAGGATTAGCATGCTGATTCCTGCATTAGATACTCATTATCCTTGTACTCCACAAAAACTATGAAGCACTATCACTGTCATTACCCCATTTAAGTATTACTGAAAGTGTGTTGAACTTCATGCAAATGTGGAACTTCCATCACTTGCATCATGAATAACAGACTTTTTAGCATGCAAAATGAACCCGCTTACCCCTGCTAACCAACCTAGCAGAAAAAAAAAAAAAAAAATAAAAATCACAGGGTTAGCATGCTGATTCCTACATTAGATACTCGTTATCCTGGTACTCCACAAAAACTATGAAGCACTACCACTGTCATTACCCTATTTAAGTATAACTGAAAGTGTGTTGAACTTCATGCAAATGTTTTCTTAACAAGGCAATCTCCCTTTGAATATTCCCTAAATACTTACCAACAGCGCTGATCACCCCAGAAAGAGGAAAAGAGAGACAAGATAATGTAAAGGTCCTAAATAATACAAGAATGGATTAAATTGTAAAAAAGGAAGCCAAAGACACTTCTAAGACTGTAGTTTGATTTCTCCATGTGCCATTAACAAATCTTTTGCTTCCTTCAAGAGAAAATATCAAAAATACTTAATTATTCAGAAGTTATTAACATCCTGAACTTAGGAAAAAAAGCTATGGAAATGTAATTATGTATATTCAACAATGCCGGCCTATTAGGTACATAATATGCATTTTTTTTTTTAATATTGCTTAACTATGATTCAGACTATTAGGTACATAATATGCTTTTTTTTTTAATATTGCTTAACTATGATTCCAATCTCTTGGGTTAACAAGAAACCTATGAAAAACACACATCTGAAATATTTACCTGAAAGAACAGAGTAAGAATCTTTGCTCATAGAAGATGTTGCACACTCTTTAGAACATTTGTCTAGTTCTACTGTTGCCCCTCTCCCCTACAGTCAACCATCATAAAACTTTGCCACCGGGGGAACAACAGTCAAAAGATGAAAGTTTTGAAATTGAAGTTTAATCACTTTTTTTACTTTAATTGCTGATTTTCTGGTTCATGAAGCTGTGTCACACTCCCATCTGTCCAGAAAGGCCTGTTTGAAACTGCCTGCCATCCTATACAATATTCATACCTGTTATTAAATAATGCACATTTTGTTGGCTTTAAAAACTTCCTCATTCTGGGGAGTCTAATATATATATTTATTTTTTTTTATTAGCCTGTGATACATCTCCAACTACTGTTTCTGCCTTGTTCTCTCAGCCCTAGGCAGACAACTGCAGGCTGTAGCTCAACCTTCAAACCAAAGCTGAACTCCGTTCTTTCCTTCAAGCACTCCTAAGTAATACTCATGGGAAATGAAAAGGAATAGCAATTATCACAGAGAGGAAAGTTTCCCAAACCAGCACCAGGCAGGGAAGGCAAGGAAGCAGGCGCAGAGCAGCTGGGCAGAGGTGCTCCTGACTCCTCCGATCCCCCAAGGACAAGCAGGTTCTGGGGCAGGCAGGAGGAGAAGATGCTGTGTCCACCAGCCAAGAGAATCACAGAATCTTCATGGTTGGAAGGGACCTCTGAGATTGAGTCCAACCATACGTGCACAAAAAACCAAACCAAACCCACAAAAAATCCCCACAAAACAAAACACCCAACCCAACAATCTTGGATTGGCATGCCCTGAAGTGCCACATCTACATGTTTCTTAAATACCTCCAGGAATGGTGACTCCACCACCTCCCTGGGCAGGCTCTTCCAGTGCCTGACCACTCTCTCAGCATAAGTAATTCTTCCCAATATCTAATCTAAACCTCCCCTGCCTCAACTTCAGGCCATTTCCTCTGGGCCTGTCATTATTCCCTTGGGAGAAGAGGCCAACATCCACCTCTCTACATCCTCCTTTCAGTTAGTTGTAGAGGGCAATGAGGTCTCCCCTCAGTCTCCTCTTCTCCAAACTAAACATGCCCAGTTCCCTCAGGCTCTCCTCGTAGGACTTGTTCTCCAGACCTCTCACCAGTTTGGTGGCTCTCCTCTGGACACACTCCAGCACCAAAATGCCCTTCCTGTAGCGAGGGGCCCAGAACTGAACACGGCCCTCGAGGCGAGGCCTCACCAGTGCCCAGTACAGAGGCACCAGCACTTCCCTGAGCTTCTGCTTGCGGCATGCAAAGACACGCCGTGATCCCCAACAGATCAGCTGCTGTTTGGCAACTGTCCCGTAGCCTTGGCCTGCTCCAGTGATGGATCACGAGGTTGTAAACGCAGCTTAAGTTGCCTTTGTGTTTTGGTTGTTTCAGCTGACTCCCACATGGAGTTACTGCTGCAGTGGCCAAGTAAGAGCCCTGTGCTCATAGTCAAGCTCCTTGGCCAACACTGCCATGGCTGCCAGGCTTGGCCTCACTCTCTCTGGGACGACAACCTGCTGGACTCTGGACCAAGCACATAGTGCTGGGTTTCCACCAAGGTCTGCCAGCAGACCTCATCCCCATGGCACACTGTGCATTACTGCTACTCAGATATCTGAGATGGTATTGAGAAGCAGAACCAAGGTTTGACCAAGCATCCACGGCGCACTGCCTCACACCCAGAAAAACAGAAGAGACAGACTAAGGCCTCGTTCCCACCCTGATGCAAAGTTATTAATGCAGTATACCAAATGCTACCTAGCCTACATCGATGAGATATCTCACCAAATGAGATACCACATTAAAATGTAGACTGCACGACTCTGCTGATTGGTGAAGAAATCCAGTGGGCTAACACAGTTTGAATCTGCTTTTCCTATGGATTTTCACAGAATCACATGGGGTTGGAAGGGACCTCTGGAGATCACCTAGTCCAATCCCCTGCCAAAGCAGGTTGCACAGGAATGTGTCCAGGTGAGTTTTGAATGTCTCCAGAGAAAGAGACTCCACCACCGCTCTGGGCAGCCTCTTCCAGGGCTCTGCCACCCTCAAAGGAAAGAAGTTCCTCGTCATGTTTAGATGGAACTTCTTGTGTTCAAGTTTGTGCCAGTTACCTCTTTTCCTGACCAGCCCCATCCTCTTGACACCCACCCTTTAAGTATTTATAAGCATTGATAAGATCCCCTCTCAGCCTTCTCTTCTCCAGACTAAAAAGACCCAAGTCCCTCAGCCTTTCCTCATAAGAGAGATGCTCCAGGCCCCTCATCATCTTTGTGGTCTTCTGCTGTACCTTTTCCAGCAGTTGCCTGTCCTCCTTGAACTGGGGAGCCCAGAACTGGACACAGTGCTCCAGATTTTTCAGCATCTGGTGTGTTTTGCACAGCTTGCAAGATGCATTATCTCTGGCATGGAGGCCTCTTACGACTAGGGTCATGCTATACTAGACACTGTAAAAATGTGCAGTAAAAACCTTAACAGTGGCAGCAACTGATCCTGCCTGCTTTGCCTAGCTAGGCAAAGCACTGAGAATCAAAGAGAAGCATTAACTTGCCAAGAACTTACACAACTACTTGGTCACAGAGCTCACAATGTTCTCCCAGCTCTCCCAAGGCCTCGTTTCTGGGTCACATTGTCCCCCTCTCACAGAGATTATCTTCCCCAAGGAAGGTGCATTATGAATAAAATAAGCGTGCAGAACACAAGTCCTACAAGCACTTTAAAGCTGAGCACTATCTGGCAAGCAGTCATGATCCTGTGGCCCCAATAATTTTTTTCCCTAATGAAAAAAGTTTATTTCAACTTCTGCCTGTGTCCTTAACTCTAAAATTTAATGAGGAAGCAGATCCTTTTCTACTGTTTTCCAAGTCTCTTTGATCTTATGATTACGTATGTGTTGGTTGCTTGCCATTATATAGAGTCTGAATAATGTATATTAATGCTAGATAGCCCCAAGTACACCATGTACCCCAGAATAAAGAGCAGCTACTCCTTCTGTAACAGGAATCTTAGAAGTGGTTCAAAAATCTTGGGAAGGAGAGGAGGGACACACAAAGCTGTCTCGTCGTGATTCCACACTTGCTCCTTCCCTGCACAGCCCTAAATCACATGGGGACGGCGGATGTAAAAAACAAGCAAACAAGAATTAAGACAAAAAAAGTGAATGCTACTGCCCTGGAGCCCATCTCCTTTTGCACCATTTCCAGTTCAGAGGTGCTCCCCAAATGTGAGATGTACTCTTCTAATTTTGATGTGTCTCTTTATATTATGATGGCTGAAAAAAAAGCCAGAAAAGTAAAAAGGATGGTGAGTTTGGGGTTGAGGGGTTTGGAATTGTTTTATTGTTTTGTTTTTTTTTTTTAAATTTCCCCCATTATTTAACTTGGAATCCATTCTGCAAACAGTCCAGTACCCAGCCTAAGTACTTGCTGTAACTGTAGGAAAAGGCAGGAAACTGCAAGAAATCAGTAAGGTCGTGTCATTCTCCCAGCGCTCTACACTTTCCTAAGTCTAAGACTGAAATAGTCACAGCTTCACAACCTAAACACACAAACTTCCAGAAATCGGTTCAGGAGACACTGAAAATTAATCACATTTGTATTCTATATACTTAGGTGGCTGGGTATCAGCTCTGTCTTGACAAATCGTGGTCCTTAATTCCTCTCCTCCAGTGGTGGTCACTGGTATTGAGGAATTAAGGGACGTTGTAGATGTCTGCACTTGGGCTGCCACGTTGTCACTGCTACTGGAGAACAGTGACACTTGAACACTTGAATAACAAGCCTTATTCAAGCTTGTTATTCAAGCTTATAACAAGCCTATATATAAACAATTGCCCAAATGAGCATGATGCCTGCAACAACTCCAATATGGAATAATTCTTGACATAATCTATGTATATACATATGTATATACAAATCTATGCACGCAAGTGATCATCAAATTAGAAGTAGGCTGCTTTCAATTTTAAGCAGCTGCTGTGATCATGCAGATGGACCAACGGACCTTCTCAAACACATACCTCATTCACTTGCTCATCTCCTCCCCAGCTCACAGGGCAGGACGCTGACGGAGGATGGAGGGCCTTGCCATTCACAAGCCTGACCTACCCTCCCACCCCACGCAGCTTATCACTGCACTTCAGTGGAAGGCATTTTCAACTTTAATGAACAATATCAGCTCCTCTCTTTACCTCTGCACCCGTAACAAAGGGAAATATCCCAGTGCATTCCTCTTCTAGGGAATTCTGCCCCTTTCGGCTTTGCCATATTCATTTGCTACCGTACCTCTTCCCCTGTACTATACACTTCGGAAGAGATGGGGTACAAATACACTCTCATTGAATATATGTATATACCAGGACACATGGCAAAGTAAAAAAAAAATATTCACTACCTATTATTCAAACCAGTGTATCCATCCTACATTCACTTCAGACTTGCATTTAATGTTTTGGTTTGTTTTTTTCTCTAAATTGAGCTGATGGCAGCCCTAACCTTGCTGATGTGGTCCTACAGTCTTGAAGGGAAAACAAATACAGTGTGATAAATTCCCCTTTATTAGCATTGCAACTATTGATCTCAGAATTAACTTAAATCCCTGGTAATACTTAACTTTCCAGTAACAACAAATTAGTTTTTCTTCTCCCTATCCACGTAAATATGAATACTTCATACAGCTCAACTGCTGCTCCATTCACAACGAAACATGAAGGATCCCATACTAGTGCTTAACTAATGTTAAAGTGGTTTTGGGAAAGATTTTAAACAAACCATGTTGCTAGAGTTAGAAAACATTAAAATAATATTGTTTTCTAAATTAATGTAAATGCTCAACATAAGCTGGGTCTTTGCTCATTGTAATTCTATATCTATTGTCATCTGGGCAACATTGGACCGATTTTGGCACAGCAGTTTGCAAAAATAATCAAAGGGGGATTTTTATTATTACTTAAAGGTTTCTGATTTTTCTTTTTCTAATGTCAATAAGACAGTTGGTGTGGGCAGGGGACCATGTACAACACATTTTCTATGGCCTGACCCAGACAATGATGAATTACGAGACTTTAAAAATCTGAAAGTAAAAATGACTACTCATCTGAGAGAGGGGGGAAAAAAAGATCTGCAGCTAAAACAGGCATAAGCTCTAAAATGAAGCAATTTTGGAATTCTTTCAGCTTTAATAATCTTTACAACATTATGTCCCTTTTTGTTGTTTAATAGCTCACAAATAAGTTCAGAACAAATTGAAGTATTAAACATTATTTTTCAAAATACCAATTATTGCACTATCATGGGAGCTAGATTAAAATATTTTATATGGCAATATAAAGGGAAAAAATGCTACAAGCCAAAAATCCAAAGGAAGTTCTACCACGAGTTTTTACATTCTGAGGTTGGCTGTGTCTCATTTGCTTTTACATCTGTAATGTGCCAGGTCTCTAAAGGATGCTTATTTGCAAAGCTTTCATTAGGAAGGGTACAAATTTAGATACACTAGAAATCTAAGATTCAGGATATGCACAATTGCACAAGCAAGTGGTGCTATTTGGGACCTTGAAAAGAAGTGGTGCATAAAAATAGACCTGAAACACAGACAGGCAAAACAGGCTACTCCTTAAACAATCTGTGCTGTAACTTCTGTGTACATGCATACACAGGTTTAAAGTGGTGTAAAAACTACTTTTGGGGCTTTACTGAAAAGGATATTACTATTAATACTACTGAAGACCAAAGAGCAGCATCATTACTATAGTAACCATCTGTCAGCTCGGGCACCAGAGATAGTGACCTGCACCATAGAAAGCTCCTGATGTCTGACAAATCCTGGCCCTCCAGACCCTACTTGAACTCCCAGTTTTACCTGGCTTTCATAAAGTCCCAGGGATGCATGAAAGGTTACACAGACTAAAGGCTCGAGTACCTAGATGCTACTGTAGTTGAAGATTAAAGTAAATGCTACAGTGAAAAACACAGAAAATTTTGCTGTTTATCAAAGACTACAAAGCCTGAATAGAAAAGACGACAACGTAATGCAGTCATTGGTGGTAGAACAGAGAGGAGTCAAGTCCCTGCACAAATAGCAGGCAGCCAGCTCAAAAAAAAATAAATAAAAATAAAGCAACCCCACATTTCCAGACTGGGGCTATATACATTCATTCAAACTGTTTTCCTTCACCCCACAGCAGTCTCCAGCAAAACACCTATCGTAGCAAGAGGGGAAAACAGGCTTCTGTGCTTAGCAAAAAAAAGCAAGGTTGCTGAAAACACAGAAAATCACTTTTATTTCCTGAGGCTATCAATGTTAAAGTGTCAGCTGTAAGGAGCCATTTACATACAAGTGGGGTTGCATAATATCATGTAGGGACCCTGACATAATTAACGATTTAATTAAATCATACAGATGAACAGAATCGTGCTTACAGGCAAGCTAGCTTTTCCAAAATTATAATTAACTAAAATATTATTGAATAAACACTGCAGAAACAAAGTGATCTGTGCTTGCTGTTGCTGCGTCTTCTTAGCCATAAAGGTGGTACTTCAAAATTACATCATGTTAATTAGGAGAACGGTGACACAGGATGAAACCATGTGTTGCAAAGGCAACCTTATTGGCTTGCAGCAAAAGTTACAAACTATGCCATTACTGAACTAACTATTCAAGACACAAAAATCTGAAAAATCAGTAGACACAGAACTTCATTTTCTAAGTCTGAGTTAAAGGGACTACAAAGAAACCATCCAGGTCTTCAACCTTTTTCATAGCGGCAACCACAGAGCTCTTTAAATCACAGCAGGAGACATATGCAGTTTCAGAAGAAAGATGCCTCTGTAAGACTTCTCAAGGGATTTGAAGTAGTTTGCATCAAATGCAAATTTCATAAATTATTCAAGGATGCAACCTAAGCGCACTCATTTAATCTACACGATGAAGGTAACTGTCAACACAACTCAGTGAGAAAAGGATGGAAGGATTTTTTTACTTTTTGGCTACCAACATGGTGAAGGAAGGCAAGGTGGAGGAAGGCTGTCCAGGCTGATATTACAAGTTTTCTACTATTACACAAACTTGACTAGCCCCCAAGAAAAAACATCCTGAAGCCCAGCTGTAGATTAAGGCAAGGTAACTCCGTCTCTATCCAAAAATCCCTAAAGAGTTTTTGAAAGAAAAAAGCAGCACAAATAACTCTGTGGAAAGGATGGACTTCACACCTTGTGAGCAAATCTGATCTTTGTAAAGATGTAAAAATATAAAAATTACATTCTCTAATGTGAAGAGAATACACAGATATACTGGAGGTTGTTTGGGAGGTATTAAAAACACATACAAGTTAAAGAAGTAAGTGGCTAAAATTTGATGTAACTTAAGAAACAAAGTGTGCAGTACATTAAAAAACAGCATCTCATTTAACTACCCATAACCCAAGAGACCTTGGCACCTGCTTGTTGTTTAGTATCACCCTTCTTACTAATTTTGGTGTTAAAGGACTTCACAACCCATACGATCCGGGCTCCCACCTTATTTAATGTAGTCAGAAGTGTTGTGAAGATGAAGAGACACCGAATGCTCACTCTGTTTTGGGGGGACAGGTTTTAGTTAAGTAAAACATGGTGATGTGATCACCAACAAGCACTGCTGCCATGGCAGGAACCCCCATGTCAGTGGGGCACTGCCTTATGTCAACTTCAACTATCCCAACTGCACTGGCAGGCTTTGGAGGCATTTAGACATTTAACTCAAGGAAATCAATGAAGTAAGGAATTCAAATACCTCCAAAGGTGTGGGACCAACTGATTTCTCCAGGCCTCCCATACTACCTCACTAAATAATTCAGCATTTCACCCATTTGAGTGAATGGGGTGATACAGATTAGCCAGTCAGTTTTAAAAAGAACTTTAATAGCAGGCAACCCTGCTTCTAGCAGAAAAAAGAAATTGTGGCAATGATTTAATTATTTTACTACATCCTATTTAAGTTCAATAAACCTACTGCAAAATCTAACCTCATCAGCTATCCTCATGCAACTTACATTAAATGCATCTGCCAGAAAAAGCAGTTTTTACAAGATTTTATTACAGCGAGGATAAACTCCGAGCTTTCCAGTGATGTTCAAAAAAGCTTCTTCAAAAAAGCGTCTTAATGAGAATCTTTCAAGCTAGGTATTTAGAGGTCCTTTATAAAAACATTAAAATAAAAAGGATTTAATCTGTACTGCATAGTCTTGACATAACAAAATTTAGATGCAAATTGACTACCTGTAAACAAAGAGGCGCTGTCAATGGACCACTCAAAATGGAAAGACGTATCAAGTGGCACTGGAAGATGTTCCAGTCAGTGTTAATTAATGAAGCTGAAGAAGGAATATGCTTTATGTGCAGGTGACAAAGGCAGACAGAAGACATTCAAAATGTTAGAGATCATTGGCAAATTGCCTGAAAAGAAATTTCTTGGAAATTCAGTAAGGGACAAATCCAAGACGGAAGAGTTAAACAGAGAGAATCAACTGTGCAAGCACAGGATGAAGACGGTGGTGGAGCAGTAGAGCTTTAAGGGGAATTCTCCCAGGAAAGGATCAAAAGCTGAGTATAAGGCAACAGCACTTCCAACACTATTGCAAAAACAAAGTATTGCCAGCATATTGCCAGCCTGAAAAAAAAACCTGAAATCATCCCTCCAACCTGCTTTCCACAGATAAGGTCTTAGGCTGGGTTCTTCAGACCAAGGTTAGGTACTGTTTTTCAGTAATAAAGGCACTAATTAAACAGAGTCAGCAGCAGCAATCAGAATGAGCTGAGATCTAGAAACAGAGAATATAAGAAAGAAAATCTATTGAATAAAAATTAAGACTAGAAGAAAAAGGCTGATTTGATTCACCAAATAAAAAGTGAATTCAAATTGTCAGATGAGTCTTTAATTTTTACTGGAATACCTGTACTTGGAAACTTGTATTTTGGTGCATTTTGTCTTTGTAGTTTGTAAAGATCAAATACCCTCATGTAAATAACTTAGTTAATGTAATGAAACAATCATATTTAATTAGAAGGATTCAACTGAGACACAGCAGCAGACTTACCTTGGAAGAGGCACATTTTGGAAACCATCTAGGCTCAGCTCTGACAAATCAAATAATAAAAATTCAGCACACAACAATAATACATCCCTGCTATTTAATTTTTCTTCTCTTGCACTGTTCTCTAATGAGCAATGCCGAAAGTCTCCCTTGACAATATCAGAGACTAAAGCAGATCTATTTGGAAGCTATTGCTTTTGTGCACAATACGGAGTTTCTTCATGGAATAAACTATTTCACTCAAGATTCTTTATTCCAACGTGCCTTTTCCTTGGTAAATTAAGTCCCTACACACACATCATTTCTAGTCATTGCTTTAAGTGTTTTGGAAGGCTGAGGGCACAAGCAAAACTAACTTCCGTGCTCTTAATTTTCGCCTAATGTTGTGCCCTTAACTCTTTTCTCCAGCTCCTACACAACTGCCAAGCGTTTAATCGGAATACTATAACTGAAAGCTGCAGAAGAACAGGGTAAAAGGACATTTTGTTGGTAACTAGACGAGCTGAGGGATAGCTGGAGCTTTTTGCAATATTGAGATGTGGGAAGCATTCCGAAGCCAAAGAATGAACACAATTAATACCCTCAAATCTATCAAATGATGAAACAGCTAAAAGATTCCACAATAATTCATCAACTTCTCAACTGAACTCCTGTACAGGTAATATAGATAACGACCACATGACAGTGTTATGCTATGATAAAAATAAGAAAAAAAAGCACATAGCCCTACATGTACTAGAAGCTCCACAACTGAACCTTTCTACTTGCTTTAAACAAAAACAAAACCAAAACAACCAAACAAAACCCCCAAAAGTTTGAAGTACAAGCAAGAGGCACAAAAAGGATAACATTAAAAAGCTTTCTCTCTTTTTCTAAGATTGTAGTTGTAGCACTAAGAGCAGATTTTAACCCTGAATTTTTCCTGTGGGTCTCAATCATGCCAATTAATATTTTTATCAGATTAAAAGGTGTGGAAGAGGCATTTGTGAGAATATATTTTGGTCACAAAGTAATAGTTACAGAAAAGTGTTGGCAAAAGCAACCCTTTAATACTTCATTAATACTTAAAAGGAAAAAAGCTCATCTCTCATCTAAACAACTGGTTTTTTTTAAAGTTATGAATAATAATGAACAGGACATTTTATTTATGAATAATAAGAGTCAGGACAGCTTTACAGTTGACATCACTGGAGAAGCTCCGTTCAAGTAAACCACATGAAAAATTAATCCTCCCTAAACAAACCTCCTTTAATACATCCATTTATACACTACATTAAACGAGCATGCACAGATCTCTGAGCTCGTGCCCACATCACATCCCAGCTTCACAAAGACCCAGGGCACTGAAAACGCTCTGAGGCAACCCCATAGGGTTTGACTGCTGTCTGACCGCATATCTGCAAACAAAATAAACCTACTTTGTAGGAGTCGGGGAAAATAATTAAGTGTCCAGATGCCCACTCAGTTCTTACCCTCTAGCAAGCTTGGTCACTCCCACGCCATGTGCTACAGGGACACAATTCCACAGGGCTGGAGGCCAGGAGCATCAGCTCGCTGCCAGGCAGGCTGCTGAGCAGAGGGCAACTACTTTGCCATTGCCAATTACATTTGAATTTGAACTTGTGATCTCAAGGTGAAAAGCCTCATATCCCGTCATCAAAAAATTATTTAGTTCTTTAAACATAGGAACACTAACGTAAATGGCAAAGGCCGGTGGAAAAAAAGAATGTCATCAAAAAATTTAGTTCTTTAAACATAGGAACACTATCGTAAATGGCAAAGGCCGGTGGAAAAAAAGACGTCATCAAAAAATTATTTAGTTCTTTAAACATAGGAACACTAACGTAAATGGCAAAGGCCGGTGGAAAAAAAGAAAGCAAGTGTGGAGGAAGGGGTCTGTAAAGCCATTGCCATGAAATTTGAAGCACCTTCCAGTTATTCTCTCCCTCTGCTGCTGATATCTGTGTGGTATCTGATGCTCTCACCATAGGGTAATACAGACAACGTATGCATCCTGTCTTTTTCAGCTCAAAGGATGAAAGAACAAACATGCCTCACATTTTACTAATTATCACAAAGTACAATCCTGCCCAATTAAAGCAAGATTTTTATTTTTAACCACCGTACAGCTTTATTACTGGCAATTTAATTATTTGTCACTAGTCTCATTCTTAAAGAGTGACAAATCTATGTGTTATTTGAACTTCTGCATTTTGCAATTATTTTTAATGAGGCAGTGTTCCTAATTATATTTTTTAATGTAATTAAATCCCCAGAATGAGTGAACATGACATAAGTACACACACATCTGTATGTTACTGTCCTCTACATCACCACATGACACACAACAGTATTACAACAGGATGCTACCTTTTAATTTTGTGCTTTTCCATTATACCCATCTACAGTATAACACCACGTAGCTACTTGTCACTGCTGCTTGGCTTTTAACAGCAGCTCTCAAATTCAAAACACCATTTTTCAGACTGGGTTGCAAATTCCTCTTATGCTTTATCATTATTTACTTAGCACTCTATTGGTACTTTGAAATAAATGCCACTGCCTTTAGACACTACCACAAGCACTGCAATTCCAGGAACACTTATGTATCAGAGAATCACAGCACGCTTGAAGTTCAAAAGGACCTCTGGTGACCACCTGGTCTGGAGCCTGGCTCCATCTGCTTTGAACCTTCCCTTCAGGTATTTACATAGAATTAATTTCCTTCTGCCTTTAGCATCCATGGAAAGGGGCTTCTGGCCACAAAGAAGATTTTCAGAGCACAGTTAGAATCATAGAATTGTCCAGGTTGGAAGGGACCTTTCAGATCATCTAGTCCAACCATCAACCCAACTCTGATAAAACCCATCACCAACCCATGTCTCTAAGCACTATGTGAACCTGGCTTTTCAATCCCTCCAGGGATGGGGCCTCAACCACTGCCCTGGGCAGCCCAGGCCAATGTGCAATAACCCTTTCCATGGAAACATTTCTCCTAATCTCCAATCTGAACCTCCCCTGGGGCAACTTGAGGCCATTTCCTCTTGTCCCATCGCCTGGGACTTGGGAGAAGAGACCGACCCCCCCTGGCTACACCCTCCTTTCAGGGAGTTGGAGAGAGTGAAAAGGTCTCCCCTCAGCCTCCTTTTCTCCCCCAGCTCTCTCAGCCTCTCCTTGGAAGACCTGTTCTCCAGGCCCCTCACCAGCTCCGTTGCCCTTCTCTGGACCCACTCCAGCCCCTCAATATCTTTTTTGCGATAATGGGCCTGAAACTCAATATCAAATTGATAAGATCCCCCTGAGTCTTCTCCAGGCTGAGCCATTCCAGTTCTCTCAGGCCTTCCTCACAGCAGAGATGCTCTGGTCCCTTCATCATTTTAGCACATCTCCTCTGGACTCCCTCCAGTATGTCCATCTCTCTATTGTCCTGGGGGGCCCAGAACCGGACCCAGCACTCCAGCTGTGGCCTCCCCAGTGCTGAGGAGGAGGATCACTTCCCTTGACCTGCTGGGCAATACTTCGCCCAATGCAGCCCAGGATACCATTGGCTTACTCTGCTGCAAGGGCACATTGCTGGCTCATGTTCAACTTGGTGTCCACCAGGTCCTTTTCTGCCAAGCTGCCTTCCAGCTGAGCACCCCCCAATATATGCTGGTGCATGGGGTTGTTCCTCCCCAGGTGCAGAACTTTGCACTTCCCCCTGGTGAACTATACACCAACTACAAGAAAGTATGAATGAAGAACATGCAGTCTATTTTTTTTTTTTAAAAATCCTACATAGCTCTCTTGGACATGCACAGAAATTTAATAAAAGTTACTTTCAACATGAAAATTTAATAGCAGCCTTTTAGCTGAATAGAATTGAAGAATAAACAGCGTGATTTAATATCATGCTTAATTAACTTTCTTTTTTCTCATTAAAACCTCAGAATGCTTTATGGAACAGTCATACATGATCTATTGCTTTGTAATATAAGATCATACACTTCTCTAGATTAACAGAAAAATTGCATTGTTTGTCTGATGTGTCCAAAGGGTAACTAAGAAAACAGAATACCACTGCTTCTAGTTAAAAAAAAATATAATGATATAGTGTAACAATAAATTATGCCTACACATATCAAATTTATTCTGTACGGATGAAATACTGAAATTAGCCTCTTCACTCCTAATTAATTTTAAAATTTAGAAATTTTCTTTAACTTAGCGATGTCAGGAGAAGATTGAAAGACACCAGCAATCTTCTGCCAACGGAATCAACGGTGAGTGAAAAGATACGAAGGATACAAAGAATACAAATTCAAAGAATGCAAATACAAAGAAACTTAACAGCATCACTATGTGCTGAAGAGGCACTTCCTAACAGAGGCAGCATAAACCCAAGACTGGCTGTGTCAAAGAGCACCTGAATTCCCTCATTCCCTGCATTTACTAGATCATTACAAGATGTTTTTTCTCAGACTGCAATATTTTTTAGTGTGGGTTGAGCCCCTTAGAGAGTTTCAAGCGAATATAAGAAAGAGGCAAAGTCTCAAGATTGCATCAAGTCCTGCAATCAGGTGACTAGAAGGGTTAGAGTCCAACAGAGAAAGCATCAGCTGTGTTCAGCCAAAAGGCAAAGCTCAGCTCTTCTGTAGTTGGTTTGGTCATGGCTGGCAGGAACACCCCAAAAAGTCCCAGGCCAGCCCCCCAAGCACTGCCCCTTGCCCAGGAGCCATGGGGAGATAGGTGAGGACCTAGAGTTGCTGGGGTGGAGAGGACACACATGCTTCTGCTGGTGTGACCAGCAGAAGTAGGGAGGTGATTGTGCCCCTGTACTCAGCACTGGTGAGGCCGCACCTGGAGTATTGTGTCCAGTTCTGGGCACCTCAATACAAGAGAGATATCGAGGTGCTGGAGCGAGTGCAGAGGAGGGCAACGAAACTAGTGAAGGGCCTGGAAGACAAATCATATGAGGAACAGCTGAGGGAGCTAGGACTGTCTAGTATGAGGAAGAGGAGGCTGAGGGGAGACCTCATCACTCTCTACAACTACTTTAAAGGACACTGTAGAGAGGTTGGTGCTGGTCTCTTCTCATGTAATTAACGACAGAACAAGAGGGAACGGCTTCAAGCTCCAACAGGGTAGGTTTAGGCTGAACATTAGGAAGGAATTTTTCACAGAAAGAGTGGTCGGGCATTGGAACAGGCTGCCCAGGGAGGTGGTGGAGTCACCATCCCTGGATGTGTTTAAGGGACGTTTAGATGTGGAACTGAGGGATATGGTGTAGGGGAGGACTATGTAGAGTAGGATAGATGGTTGGACTCGATGATCCCAAGGGTCTCTTCCAACCTGAACGATTCTATGATTCTATGACACAAAGCAGGCTGACACCATTCATGAAGCAGCTTCTGCACACTCTGCTGTGATTTAGGGGAGATTGTTTTGATGCTATTTTTAAACTGCATATCCAAAATAGGACTGGATGAGCTGGAGTAAAGGGAAGCAAAACACGGGCCGTCAGCCTCAGAAGACATTCACCTTGGCCTTCCACTACACCAGGCAGCACTGCGCTTTTGCTCTCCCAACCACCTTGTGGTCCCAACCACAAGGCAGAGAGGGGTTACTGCTGCACAAAATTCCTTGTATTATAAATCACACTGCTTATATACGCAGGCATTTTCTTTCCTAGCACAACGATAACAAAGACTTGAGTAACCAGCCAGGCACCAAGCAGCTGAGATGAGCTCATTTTCCCCACGCGTGTGTCCACATGCAGAAAAGTGCACGTTCCCTTTTGAAGAAGTGTTCAGCCCAAGGAAAAGAGCAAGCTTGCAAATCTCCAAAAAGGACTAGTGAAAGACTAGTTACTGTTAGTAACCTTCCACAAACTTTGTAGGTTGCAAAGTCACGTCTCACAAACACACACAGTGCCCTGGCTCCAGCACGGGAAGTACCACAGTGGGATTTTTGGGGGAATGAGACGCTGTTGAACGAACACTGCCTCTTTGCGTAGCCTCATTTGACCATAAATGCAGTATAAACTGCAGCCTTGGAAAAAAAAAAAAAAAAAAAAAAAAAAAAAAAAAAAAAAATCATTAAAAAAAAAAACCAAATCAGAACCAAATATTTCGAGTCAACAGCAGTCCAAATTCATTGACTTAACTAAGGAAGTAATGAGAAACAAACCAGAAGCTTTGATTTTCCTAAGGACCATGGAAAAATATCAGGACATTGCAGAAAACAAGTAATTTGCATTCATTAAGTATCAAAATATTAATGAATTAGCTACCATAAATCTGGGAGAAGTGTTTCCTGTTAACTTTTAAAACAAATGCAATCCAGCTGAGAATTTGCCAAGGAAATTCTAATACCCACTCTTCAAAACTGACACTAATGAATTTCCACAATTACAGTGGAAACAGTTTTGTTTTTTTTTCTTATAAACAGCATTTTGCACGCCACAGTATTAAATCAATATACAAGGAACTACTCATATTTAGAAGGGCTTTTCATTGCATGTTCCACTATTCATATCTGTATTTTGTCATCCAAATACTCCTAGGACTCCTGCAGGACACACGTTTAAAGCCCACTCCAAGAAATATTTCACAACCTGCAGGACACACGTTTAAAGCCCACTCCAAGAACACATCCCCTCTTAGTGTTTACCCCCATTCTTTGCCATTTTCTTTCATTCCCATAATTTAAGCTGCTCTAATTTATACCATCTGATAAGAGTCAAAGATGATTTGCTGTCCAACCTTGTTCTCCAAACACTGTCACTGTAGGAGGATTGTGCATTAGTTGCTGGGTCAACTCAACAGGGCCAGCAGGTTAATGGAAGCCCTGGTTAGCACAGGCAGCTTCTAACCCAGCACATCAGAGCTAAACCAGCTGACTTCACAGGAGTTGTTTTACTGGCAATACACAGAAACTTGTGAGAGTTGCAACACAAGCCAAGAGTATTTGCCAGGACAACACTGGTTACCAGATTTAAATTCATTACCTACACTTCAGCGATCTTGGGGAAAGTCCTGACTTTATGAGAGAGCATCTACTGGTGACACCTCAAAGGAAAGTCACAAGATTATTTTATCCCTCCGGTGGTGCGTAGCTACCAGCATTAGCTAAATCCTGAAAGAAGAGGTTTCTCATTTCCCACTCAACCCTACCCTCCTTATGGCTTCTGTTTAAAGAAGCATGAACTAGCTAACCGAGATGGTTTCCTCTGCAAATCACTGCCCCAAGTCAGCGACTCAAGGCGCTACTGAAACCAGTGCCTTCGGTAGCCCGCTGGTGACACAAACTCAAGGAGTCTTGGCAAGCAGAGGTTAAGGAGGGAACACGCTGCCCACCTGCTTTTAGCACTGAGGATGGGTGGCAGAAGTGGATGCTGTTTCTCGTCTTTGTCCTTCCTTTCCATATATTCCTCTTTGGGGGCCTCTAAGAGAGCTGGACTGTGCTCCAACAGCAGCAGCGGCCACCCCACCCTCTGACTGCTAATTTCTTCCCCTTATCCTCTAAATCATTGGTTGGTATGCCTGTAATATTTTCACCAAAAAAAAATATAATTATATGATACAGAAAGAAGTAGGTGCCATTATTACAACAAAAGCTTAGTTCTGTACTGAACTGTATTCTTTTATTGGGTTTCTTCCTTCTTAAAAAAAAAAAAATAAAATAGTTACATAGATTCTGTTTTTTCCCCAAACAGCGACTAGTTACTCTGTGATCAAATCAAGGTCTCAGTTCTCAGACATTTATTTAACAATCTTGCAGCACTATAAAATAGTGTTAAACACCTTTCCTTTTCGTATGCTGCCATTCATTCAGCACAACATAATACCACCTAGTTCCAAAGGGGAAGTCTTTGAAATCTGGAAGAATGGGCATTGAATACACTTACTGGAAAACCATTACAATGCTTGGCCTTCAGTGCACAAAAACAATGCCTCCTAATATCCAAAACTAGATCACTACAACTAGTACAACAGTAAACCAAACTCAGGAGAACCTAAAATTCGTATCGCAGCTCAGGCAAGCAAACACCTGAATGCAATTATTTTACTCACACACAACCGTGTACTAAAGCTGGGAAAAGAAAGGCATTTCCACATTGGAGAAGATTCCTAAATCTGCTCCAGCCCCAGTGTGAAATGAAAAATCAGAAATTTCAACTTATCCACTGAAGGAAGGGAAAGAGTACGCCTGAAGGACAGTTCTACCATTGCTAGCTGTGAAAAAAAATCACACTTGTCAGTACCCTGATGTTAAAGGGGTGGGAGACAGAAACATACACCAGAAAGGTTCACATCAGGTGAGGTTCAGGCCAGGACGAGAGGAAATGGCCTCAAGTTACGCCAGGGGAGGTTCAGGCTGGATATTAGGAAAAATTTTTTCACCGAAAGGGTTATCAGACATTGGAATGGGCTGCCCAGGGAGGTGGTTGAGGCACCATCCCTGGAGGTGTTCAAAAGACGGGTTGATGTTGCTCTGGGAGGTATGGTTTAGTGATGATGCTTTTTGTTTGTTGTGTGGGTGTCTATTTTTGTCAGTTAGGTTGACGGTTGGACAGGATGATCTTTAAGGTCCCTTCCAACCTAGAAGATTCTGTCTCTTGAGATAGGGAGATAGGCGAGAACGCTGCCCCATACCATCAGACCCCTACCAACAACCAGCACCTCCCTGAGGTATATAACAATTTTAAAGCTTTATGAAATTCCAGCTAAAGGCCATCAGAATTCAGCAACAGGGTCTAGCCAAATTATCTTGATCCTGAAATAAAGTTAAAGCATGATGAAGAGGAAAACACAGTGATCTGAGTCAAGCATTAGTGCCCTTTGTTTCTTCTCCTTTAGAAAAAGGAGACAAAGTTGCTCCATTATTTATACTTAATCAATCATTTAAAGACACCCCATTGTGTCTATTTATAATTCCAATGTTTAAAACTAAATATAGTGCACTGATTGCTTCTTCTGTTTTTCAAGTACCACACAGTAAAATCTGGGAGTTTATTTTTGAAAAAAAAAAAATAAAAAAAAATAAATCAATAGAATCTATAAACTCAGAACCCAAGTGCCTCTTAATTGAGGATGGTGACACTGACTAGTAGTTAACATGACTTACAGTCTCGCTTTTGTGTCCACTGGGGTCTGACCCCTCCGGTGGTCTCCAAGTACAGTACAGCACAGGAGAGCAAAGAGGAAGCCCCCAAGCAGCACATAGGGATGGAGAGGAGAAGACAACCAGGGAGAGATTGGATTGTCACGTTTGTAGCCAGATGCTGTTTTTTCTTCTTTCTCCCTTGGTTTTAACAGTATTTCTACCTGCAATTTCTTGGGAAGGGGCTTTTCCTCTCAGCTGTACTATCAGAAAAGGGATGTCTGACATCCCACCTCTGTGAGAACAGCAGCAGGATCTAGCTCCCTACTTCCAGGAAGATTTTTGAAGAAAGTATTGCCCTTCGGTACGTAACACACGTCCACACACATCAACCTGACGCCCTGAATGCACTAACTACTGCCAGAAATAAGCATACCGATGGTGGGGGCAGGAGGAGAAAGCCCCAGTGAAGATCACTACTGCAAATAATTCAAATCCTGGCCCCACTCTAAAAATTTACTGAAGGCCACAGCAATCATGGGGAACTTTTAAACATCCTCACTGTTCACTCAGCCTGACCTCCAAATCAGAGCCAGATACAGCAAAATGAAAACAAATAACAAATAAAACTGAACTAAGTTCCATGTCTCAACTGAAACTATCAGCTGAAATGAGCCCACCTTTTCTAATCGAGTCATTACTCAAAGGGGATTGCTAGAACCCATTTTGGCCTCAGTTAAAGCATCCTCATACCCAGATAGAATCATCTAGATTGGAAGGAACCTCCCAGATCATCTAGTCCAACCACCAACACTGAGAACCATCACTAAACCATGTCTCTAAGCACCAGGCCAACCCGGCTTTTAAATACCTCCAGGGATGGGGCCTCAACCCCTGCCCTGGGCAGCCCAGGCCAAGGCTTAAGAACCCTTTCCGGGGAAACATTTTTCCTAATCTCCAATCTGAACCTCCCCTGGGGCAACTTGAGGCCATTTCCTCTTGTCCCATGGCCTGTTCCTTGGGAGAAGAGACCGACCCCCCTGGCTACACCCTCCTTTCAGGGAGTTGGAGAGAGCCAGAAGGTCTCCCCTCAGCCTCCTTTTCTCCAGGCTCAACACCCCCAGCTCCCTCAGCCTCTCCTCATAATGATTATCTCCACAGAGTATCTCAGGCCACCTGCACCCTGAGATCATAAAACAAGAGCTCATCTGGATGCTGGGCACGTAAAAGAATAACTGATCTCCTGACACCTTAATAGGATATAAAGGCTTCTATGAGATTAAAGTAGGTTTGTAACCAAATACTGAGGTGAGGTTGCACATGGTGCAGGAGGAAAATGAGGATGCTGGGTGTACTGTATGTCTGCTTGGCAGCTCTGCACGTCCAGCCTGACAGTGCCCGTCTCACAGAGGGGTTCACCCTTCTTCCTAAGAGGTGATGGAGGACCCTAGATTACCTTTAAGGGGTTATGCCCACTCAATTTATTGGAAAAGATGGATTTTGAACCACAAGGTCACCAACCAGTTGCTCTCAACACAGTGGCTACGTACCAATGAAAGAATGAGTTAAATCCATAAATTTCTTCTCTCAAACTATAAGATTGCTTCTTTTACTTAATGCCCTATGCAGTTTTTTTCCAAACAGAACAATACTGTTGTCAACGGCTTATAACTTCATAAGGATTTTGCAAACTAAGACTTACCGCTCATGTAATTTTCCAACCTGAGAACCTGATAATTATGATGATCTGCGATTGAGTAAAAGGGTCAAGTAGTTTCCTAATTGAGATTTTCTTTATTTCTCTGTGAAGTAAGCAACAATTGGAGGAAGGAAATGCTGAGGCACGACATTTCAGAAGTCAGAAGCTGTTCTTGTAAGGCAGAAGAACAGTACAATTCAAAACCAGGAAAGCCACATATACTTACAGGTCAGAGAGACGAAAGCATTAAGGGGGGGAAGGGGGTGAGGAACCAAAACATTAACAATCTAAAAGATCAACAAACTACTAGAATAAAACCACGTATATAAGCAGAAAAAAAGTAGAAAAATTAACTTAACTGAAATCTGATAGGGCTTCAAAACACCAGCATAAAGTAAAGTACTGAGTATTGAAATGATCTGTTTTCTTTCTTTTAGGAAATATGCATGTCAGCTTTTAACTTAAAGGAGAAACAAAAGAAATTTCCAGTCCTTTTTTTGAACAGCATTCACATTTAATGAATATACTTTGGCACGCCAGTGGGCTATCTGTTCAAATCAGCGGTTCATTAAACAAGACTATTTTAATTGTTCTTAAAATACCACTGCTGCATTTATATACTAAAAGGATTTCTCAGAGGAGAGAGTTAGTATTTCCAGACTATTTGAAAGATTACAGGGCATTTATTGAAGGCTTCAGGAACCACAGAATGAAAACAAACATGAACTAGTTCGGTCTTATTTACAAGAAAAAAGGTTTAATTGCAAGATGTTCACATATATTAAGGAGAGTGCAGATCCTTCTGCTGTTTGAAACGGTTTTTAATGTCTGATATAAATGCTAGATGATTCACACACACACCTCTACTTTCTACTAAGCCTCCTTTAATTGTCTTTCAAAATACTCTTCCTATTCTCTAACAGGCACGTAAACCAGGCTGTCTTTCAGTCTCTTCTTCAGCCCCCCCAGCAACTAACTAATTGCTAACTTCTTTGGCAACTAATTAATCTAACAATATTGCAGTAGATATCAGCCAAGGTATTGAAAACTGAAACGACCACTAAGATATATACTGAAGTCACGCTATGCAAAAAGCAAAACAATATCAAAGGGAGACAAGTCCAGACTCGAATGTGGCTCTTCTCAAGGAAAAGATGCAAATAAAGCAGAAGGCATCTGAGCTTTTATCAGACTACAGCTAGCCACAAATAGCTGCTA
Organism: Calidris pugnax; assembly: GCF_001431845.1. NCBI lineage: Eukaryota > Metazoa > Chordata > Aves > Charadriiformes > Scolopacidae > Calidris > Calidris pugnax. The sequence goes on from NW_015090772.1 coordinate 441,009, forward strand.
ATTTGATACACACCGTACAAAGCTGTACAATGTTTTACAATCATGCATACTAAGAAGATGCACACTTCATCAGTAACTAGGCCACATATCTGGAAATAAGGCTAACCAGTTTAAATCTTTGTAAAACTCAAAAGGTAAAGTCTACAAAAAAAAATATTGTAGTGAAATACCTTACTGGCACAACGGCTGCCATAAAACCATTTAAACAATTGGGCCTTTGACACAAAGAGAGCAATCAGTAATGGCTACGCTATCATGAAGAGCAAGGAGTCATTAGGAGAACCAGGTACAACCATATTCAACACAAATACTTTTCTTTTGTTTAAACTATGCAGATATACACAATTTACATGATTATTTAATCCATGACAATTTCCACAACCTGGTTATTTGAGCAGCCAATAAAGCAGGGGAGGTGAAGAGGGAAGACGTGCTTTTTGGACACATGGCAGACTTCAGGCTATTCTGCTTTTAATAAATGTGTCTCTTGGTATAATAAAGAATATTCCCTCTTCCTACAAACCTTATCTTCTTTTTTCCCATAGACAATCTTGACTACACTGCCAGTACAATCAGGTTAAGGACTTTGAAGAAAGAGGGTCTTCGGTTTGTTCTTTCAATTGCTTTTTTTAAACAACCTGTTTCCTCCCTATTCAACCATGTACTCTAACTTGCATCATTAATGCAAAACGGTGAAGGAAAAAGTCTGTATTCACATTCTTTACTCCACTCAGGATTTTAAAAACCTATTTGATCTACTCCCATACAGCTGGTTCGTTTTTTTTAAGCTCAAAAGTTTTAATCCTCAGAAGGTATTCCATACCTTCGATCAAACATGACCACCTCTACTACTGCTACAATATTTTAAAGATAACTATAACATTAGGGAAGTGCATAGTATTTAGTTCAGTACCCCCAAGTACTGAACCAATTCCTAAGACGTTACCCATAAGTCCTTCTTCAATGACAACAGCTATTTTACTCATTTGAAGATTAAGATTTTTTTTTTCCTCTTCACCATGTATATTGCTTAGCACTTACCAAAGCTTACTCTCATCTGCATTTAATTACTGAAACCACAAGGTCTCTCAGAAGTCTTCATAGTTGCTTTTGATTCACAGGAATCTTCTTCCATAACGAAAAAGTGACAACACATTGCAACCTTTTGTCTAATATTTCAATGGGGAAAACACTCTTAATTTTTTCAACGCCAATGAAAAAAAACATTTAACTTAGCTGTGCTGCAATCACATTATCCACCAGTAATGTCTCGTTTTCATCCCCATCATTATCAGCTTTGCTGAGTTCCTGGCAAACCTATTTCTTATTATGTATTTATTATTATTAATAGCTGTTAGGCACTTAAAATTTGCCTTTGAAATATTTTTGTGGTTTTCCTTTAAAATGTCAGAGTTTACATTCTTTTCTATTTTATTCTGCTTTCAGTTTTTGAAGGATGTCTTTTTATTTCTAACATCTTTCATTCTGCTTTTTGCTGCTTTTTTGGTTTGTTTTTTTGTTTTTTTGTTTGTTTTTTTTTCTTCAGAGTTTAACTGGCAGGACACATTTACCTGAGCTTCTACCTTTCAATATTATTCATCCTGACTCCAAGCCCCCTCCTTTTTAGCTGTTCAATTTTTGTTAAATTAAAATACTTTTTGTAACTCAAAACACTAGACAAGACAGAAGTAAACCAAGGGAGTTAGTGGCATAACTATGAAAACGAAACTTGCTTACACACTGAACACAAGTTTCACATAATTGTGTGTTTGTAACACAACAATTCTAGGATTATATATAGACTTGACTTCACAATTCAAAGTGTTTCTATGCTTAATTAAGAAAGATTACTGGAAATTTCAAGCATTTCTTTTTTTTTTTCCTCCTCAAAAGAATTTTACGTCACATTCTTCTACAGGTAAGTTTGCTAATTCATTCCCTCTAAAGACCAGAGCAAACTTCTTAAATTATTACAGAATTGGCATCGTTGAGTGGAAAGAACAAACAAATGAGCAAGTAAAAAATATGTAGGCTTGATACTATTTTGCTACATTAGGTAAACATACAAGACCGTTTTCTATACTCTAACAGTTTACTTAATTATTAAAGGTTTGCAACCATTTACATACTGCTATTACTTATTTCTCCATTTTGATGCAAATACAGAGTTTGAAAGCTTCTAGCTTTTCACTCTTCTTTCTCCTACTTCTTCAGTGAATTCTAGGGCTCAGCCTTGCCACGTAAACTCCATCCCAATACTTGTCTGGCATAAAAATGTTCTGTTAAACCATAAAACACTGAGCACCGGCAAAGACAGCTCCTCTGACAAACAGTAGAATACAACTGCTTTTCTGCCAAGAAAAGATAAATCACCTAAGTCAAAAAAAACCCCAGTAGTTTCAACACAGAAACACATCTGGGTAGCAAGAAATAACCAAATCAACAGTAAACAACTCTACCCAATCCAAACTTGACAAATGCATTTTCATTTTCTTTTGATAACAGCTTTTGCAGCAGGTCTTTCAGACACCGTGCATTAGTATTTCAGGATAACTTGCTGCAAGTCAGCCTCATGTAAGTGATGGTTTACATTTTGAGAAAATCAATTTTATGCAGCTGAAGCAAGCTGCTTGAGCTAAAAAGCAGGGCTTCAATAAATTCTTTAAAAAAAAAAGCCAGTATAGACTGACTTGCCAATGTTAGAGTAACATATGCATAAGATACCTTTACAGTATCTTTTAAAATTATTTTTCCAATAGCGAAAAATGTAATAACTAACAACAATTAATTAGGCCTAAACCCAACTTAAATTAATGCTCTGCATCATGTGAATGGTTTTGACAATTGTTTGCTGTGAAAAGGATTGTGTTGTCATATGCAGGGGATTAGGTTGTCACGTTAGAAGTGACCAGGAGCGGACTAATTTGTAAGAAACACCAATCCTGCTTTTATGAGAAAGACATGAGAATATTTTTTCAGACTTTCCAGAACGCAGTAGCAGGATTCTCTTATAGTAAATATTTTATTATTGATTCTTTTTTAACAAAAATTTCAAGAAATACAGAACAAAACACAGCAGTTTAAGTTGGTTAGAGTTTTGCTCTGTCTTGAGCAGGGGGATTGGACAAGATGACCTCTGGAGGTCCCTTCCCACCTCAGCCATGCTATGATTCTGGGAACACCAACTGAGTAAGAAAGTGCCATTGCAATTTATCTTTTGCAGAATAAATTGCACATGCTGTTCAAATTTCAACAATCTTATCTAATGCTGTGATGTAGTTCTCATCAATATAGAGCTCTCTACAATCTGGCTCAATATGTACGTATTGGGAAAATTCTGAAGAAGGATCACTACTGGATCAATAATTTAATTAAAATGGATGAACTTATGTGTCAGAATTACTTTTAGCAGTAATAAGGCAACAAATCTCCAAGCTAAATATAAATCACAGTGGTTAATAAGCCTCTAGCAAGGTTAATTAATAAGGTAATATCAATGGAATAAGAAATGCTCATGGGACAATTGTTACCCCTGGCAAAAATAGAGAACAAGAAGGGACATCCATCAAAACTAAAGGGCAGGCAAAGACTGGGTTGTTTTCAAAATGAGACCCTGAATTCGAGAAGCATAGTGCAAAGACAAAGCTTTAATACAGTACTCAAACACTTCATCTAATACAGTAACTCTAATGCATCAATTTTCATGTTAAACTGCATCTGGATGAAGCCATCCATCTAAAGCGTGCAGTTTTAAATATCACTGGATTTTCCCCACTGTAAATTTAAAGTCATCAATTATTAACCTTTTACGGTATAAAAATCTGGAAACAAATATGCGAAAGGATATTCCCTGATGCCCCTAAGCATTCAATCAAAACTTTTGGAACAGCCTCACAGCAGTTCTAGTGGATGGCTTCACGTGAAATGAATCTCATAAATCGGTTTGACTACCCAAAACATGTTGCTTAGGCTCTATTATCCATCAGCTATTAACCCAGCAGCTGTATTATCCATCTCAATTCATACAGGATACCAGTGCTCTCCGACTACAATGCCCAAGATTTTTGGAAAAAAACAAACCCAAAACATTTCTGAAACCACAGATTATATGCAACTTTTCCAGATTTGCACCCCTCCTGAACAAGATAGCACTGCAGGATCCATCTCTTCACTTAGTTGGTGTCATACACCTAATGAGCTGTGCAGGCACTGTGTGCTTTCAACTCTCGGAAAGGGAATTAGAGCTAGGACACTTAGTACCTCTCAATCAATCTCTTAATGAGACAGGACTAGGTAGCATCCCTGGTTTCATTTACTGAGCATAAGACATGGAAAAGGTGATGATGACAAAGTTCTTCCAGACAATTAAATTTATTTTTACTTCCAATTAAAAGCAGATGAGAACTTCATTGAAAAAAAGTAGCATCACAGGATGTCACACTTGCCCAGTTAAACAAGTGTCAGGAAATACATGAGTTCATAATGAATGTGTCATAAATTAATTCTACATTAGGCCTTAGCTTTTAATTACATTATCTCGTGCTACAGCTTCGAGATGCTCTTGAGATCTCCCACGGGTATATAAAGTCTTGATAACCTTCAAGTTATTTTTGACTCCTGAATCAGATACTTCCACTGTGAAGCTTTCATTATTTTCCATACTGCTGTCAGAATCCATTGTTATCAGAAGCCTAATATAGGGCAGAGCAATAGATGTATACAACCACCAAAATACCAGCTTGGCTTACACAAGAAGCATTCCCAACACTCATTAGTTTAAAAAGGTAGTTTGAGCCTGAACTAAAGGTCTCCCAAAAGGACCCAAAAAAGAAATTTGGACCTCTCGTGCTGCCTTCGCTTAACTTTCTGGATGTTTGCCAACATACACAAGACAAGACAGAAGCCATTTTTTATTATGGAAGGGCTCTAGTTAAAAAAAAATTAAAAAAATAAAAAATCCAAACCTTTTAACCTAACACAAAGAGAAAATCTACAATATCACAGTTATTGTTCATGACCAATGCCCCAGGAACATAAAGAACCTGAAACTAATAAACAAGTATTTTTTCTATGTTATCTGAAGAGAATTATCTTTATTGAAACCAAATCTTTATGAATAACACATGCCAGTTTCAGACTGACCAAAAGAACAGTTACTTACTGCAAAATTACTTCTAGGAGGGTAAAAAAAGGCACATTCTTACTCGGCAGATCTGCTGCTTGATACTTTCAGTCAGAAAGATATCCATTCACTCCCACATATTAAAAAAAGGCCAAAAAAAGGATAACTTATTCTTGTCTAGCTAGGCTTGCTAAGAAGGAGCACAAGCCACTGTGATGTACTTCTGCTGCCAGAGCTACTCTTCACACCCTGGGGGTGGTGTGGCCGTTATTGCCCCAGCTGGTCTAATGCACAAGGGACAAGTCTTTCTGCAGGACACTGTACTCATATGGACCTTCACCTGGGTGTTCTACCACATAAGCAAGAGACCAAGGATGCTGTGAAACAAGACAGAGAGATCAGAGGGGAACACACAATTAGGACTGGTTTAAGACCTAGAAACAGATTTATCCACAACTGAGAAGGTAAGAGGTTCAATATTTGAAAACACTGGGAAATGAAGCGCACTCAGTGCAGAAGGGGCTGGCAGCTACACCCAAAGCAACTGCCTGGGAACTGTACCACAAACTGGGCTTGCACCATCACAAGGGCCTTCACAATCTGACAAAAAAAAAAAAAAAACAACAATACAAAACAAAACAAAAAAGGCTGAGGAAACCCAGATAAGCAAAACATTCATTATTCCTGTGGCTTTCATGTAGCTCTAAAAAAAGAAAAAAAAAAGTGTCAGACAATAGTGTGAATGGATGCGTGCAAAGGTTAAATGTCCATCAAATAAATTGCTGCACCTCTGCCTGCTGTGAATTACTACAGCACTCACCTCAGTTTACTAGAAAGATTACAAGTTATTTTGACAATCTTTGCTACGCTTTAAAGCCTTTTCCAAACATTTAAAAAATTAAAGGTTCAAAATTAATGGAATAAAATCCAAAACTCACGTCCTCCATCTATTGGTAAGCAACAGCTGCAATTCTGACTCTGGATTCTAGTTATGTTTTATAGAAGAACTCATACCACAGCCAGCAGCTTTGCAGAACCTGTCCCAAGCAGATTTTAAAGGAACAACATATATACTTATGGACAACCTGTCACTTGTAATATATCTGTTCTGAAAGCAGGATCTGGATGCTTCAAGTTCACAGGCATCAGTTAAGCACCGCATGTCAAACCCAGAGAACACTGTACTTGAAAGCTATAAGCTGAGGGTGGAGGCCGTCAAACACAGGAGATAAGGCACCCCTGTAGGCATCAGTTAAGCACTGCATGTCAAACCCAGAGAACAAAAAGCTATAAGAACTTGAAAGCTATAAGCTGAGGGTGGAGGCCGTCAAACACAGGAGATAAGGCACCCCTGGAAGTGTTAAGATTTTATCAATATTTTGGAGCAAACAATGCTGGAAACCAGTTGGGAGCGAACTTGTGAGTACGCACCAGCAATTAAGTTCAATTCTTAGTAACAATATGAAAAACACAAATAACATGAAGCTTGAATATATTTTCTTTACATGCACATACCACTCCCTTTTTTGAAATGAACACCACAACTGATAGATGGTAAAGAACAAGTTCAATGCAATGATCAATTCCAGCTGTGAAAAGTTTGAAAGATCTCATTCAGATCAGAATTATCTAGGCATAAAAATGCTTCCCAAAAGATACAGTGTCTTGGAATTTTAGACTTCTTTATAACACACCGTAAAGGGTATGAATCTAAGACTAGCTTCTTTTAGCGTTTCCATCATTTAGAAAGCAAGACAGGATGTTGGTGAAGGAAAGGTTAAAAGTGAAAAAAAACATTATTCAATACAGAAATTCTTGAATGAGGTGACACAAGAAGTTATCATGAAAGCAAAACAGAACTAAAGAGGGTAGCAAAATAGACAGCATAAAAGAATATTCAGTTTGAAGTTGGTCTTACCACCACCCCACACCAAAAACCCACAAAAAAACCACTTCACACCTTTGTATGATTATTACCCAAACTTTTTTGTGTCAGCTCTTCTAGCTGTTAGCACTAATAGTAAATGCATCAAAGTTAGATATTCAGTGTGTCCCAGGGGGATAAATCTGTCTGCAACACCAAGCTGACTTGACTTGTTTTCTCTAGTGCAGACTCACAGAGGAAAACTTAACTTGTCTTTCTTTGCCCGTTATCTCAAAGAAACTGTTCTGGCTTGACAAGCTCTCTCTTTCTGCCAGGAGCCTCCATTCCAACATTTATTTATTTCTTAACTGAATATCCTTAATTTGGAGGGCAGCAATGCAAACAGAAACCACTTGCTTATATATTATTTCATTAACATTAAAATAGAACTGATAGCTTATTGACATAATTCTTTAATACATTAAAAAAAGAAAAACCTCAAGTTTAAATCACTGGACCCGTTGTTATAATGTGTAAACAGCACCAGCAACAATAGTCCTCTTATGCTCCAGTGAGAAGGTCTCCTACAGGATTAAAGCTGACAAATCTCCATGGGTGCATGGCTCCAGAGAGCTTCTGTCTTCAAGATTAAACCTTTGGCTTTTATTAATAACACAAAGAGCAAGAACAAGCCTCTGTTAAACCAGATACGCAAGCTTATTTCAAGAAATGCCAAAGTTCTAACTCAAATTCCTGAAGTTAACAAACCCCCAGCACACACTCAGGAAGGTTGAGGCTGGAGCCCAGGTCACCCTACCCAGCTAATCCCTTGCTAAGTAAAGGTCTCTGCCCAGCTACAGGCTTTGTACCCTTAGAACCATGGTGGTTTCCTCAGGTCGAGTATGTGCTCAGCTAAGCTTGCAAATCCATTAGAAAAGGATCAGCTTTATTTCCCAGGGTGCTTAAACTGGCTCCCAGCTTCTCCTCCACCTCCGGCAACCCTATCCAGTTTCAAAGTCCTGTATGAAGGGTCCTCCGAGATGCAACACATCTTGGGACACCTCCAAGAAGCAATATGGTCCAGAACCAGATAGGGCTGCCAGTTTCAGAGCAGGATGAAAGACCCACAGAAGCGGACTAGTTCCTCTGCCCTGCACTCCCCTGAGGCAGAGCAAAGTTAAAACCAATTCCAGATCAGTGCAAGAAACCTGGAAGCGAGTTGCACAGCCAGATTCAAATGAAACACAACGTTATTTATGCTGTACTAGAGCTGCCCTTTGGCTATAGAGAGAAAAGTACACCTCAACCCTCTTCTGTTTCTTGACTCATGCCAAAGGGTACGGGAAAGAAAAGCTGCAAGTGGTGGGGAGGCAGAGCAACAGAACACACGGATTAGTCAGGAATAGAGAAGAATTAGACATTGTCCTGGTTTGAGTGACACAGGACTCATTTATCCTTCAATGATTTTACTTGACAGTAAAGTCTCTTCTATCTAATGCTTGGGAAAACCACACTTTTAGAAAACTCTAGTGTCTGAATTTGTGAAAATATTTACTCTATAGCCAGCTAGGGTATGTGGGTTTCAAGGTCTCAGGGTTTCTGAGCCTTGCCAGGTGCAGGGATGAGGAGGAGTGAGACCTGGACACTTGACCCAAGCTGCCAACAGAACTATTTCATACCATGAACGTCACATACAATACAAATTAAAAAGTTTGCTGAGGAGTGCTCTCTCTCCCTTGACAGCTCTGATCCTGAGAACTTCTTGCTCCGGTGCCAGACCCCTGAGCCCTTCCCTTCCTCCTGAAGCCGCAGCACTCGGTGTCCAGCATTTGCTGTTCCCTGCTGGGAGAGCACAGTGTTCTCCTGATAGAATGGGCTGAGTATAATCCTCCTATATTTTAATATTGGTATCAGGATCAACATTAATTTTTTAGTATTATTTGCATTACTTATTTAGTTTTATTATATTAAATCTGTTTACATTTTAACCCTTGGGTGTCCTTGTTTTTTTCCCCCAATTCCCTTTCCCAGGTGGGGAGAGGTCATCAGGTGCTAGAATAATTGTCTAAACTTGTTGTGGCTTCTTCAAACCATAGCAGACATACAGCATGAACATGACTTTTCAGAAGAACTTTGCAGTGAGATCAGCCGAGAGAGGTGAGGACAAAGCAGCACTGCTGCAATAGCGATCAGAAACGTTCCATGGAGAGAAGAACAATTACACTAACATTTCCCAAGTGTGAAGATTGCATTTGTCCCGTGAAATATTGTATTCCATTAACTACAACACTGTCCCAGGACACTTTTTACAGGAAAAGGCACTATCGGAAATCTGGTTTAAAGATCAGTTGCAGGGGATGAGGAAAACAAACAGCACGCTCAACTCAGATGAAGCTCATTTCCCCAAAACAAAGTCACCTTTCTGAACTCCCTCTGACCAATGCCTCTGTCACCTATGGTCCCTTGAGTACTATCAAGTCCATTACAGGGGATTTTATAGTACTCAAATAACCTGGAAAGATCCTGCATTTATCTCTGCCAGGTATTTGTGACTCATGTTTCAAAAAAAAGGCCACTGTACCATGCTTGGCAGCTTAATATATTGGTACTAATTTATCCCTGCACTACTTAATTTGGTGAACTTACCACAACTTCAGAGACTTTCCTGATACTTTCCTCATAAAGGTCTGTCCTTTCAGCAAAATGAGTAGCTTACAACTGTCAAAGTTAATTAAAGCAGTCAACATAAGTCCACATTTACTGCTTCCAATAATAAACACTTTACAAAACATCAGCCATGTTTCAGTGTTACCATTCAGAAGAGCCAAACTCACTTCTATTAGTTCAGGAATAGACTATTTAAAGCTGTGATACATTTCGAGTCCTACAAGAATAAGATGAGACAAATACAAAACGGGAAACTTACATTATATTTCTCACTGTATTTTTTATTTTCCCCAAGTGTTTCTGAAAGACTCCTAAAAAGCAAAGTCCTGCTTGCCTAAAGACAAGTCCAAAAATGTACAGCTCCAAATACTCCAAGGGACAGATAACAGGGGCTTTGCAGGTTTGTTGGTTTTTTTTTTTTTTTCTTACCACAGACAGTAGAGAATGCTATCTTAGAATTTAAAAGGAAAGATTAAGAACTCTTGGCTTCCAGAAAGCAAGTAAAAGGAATTTTGTATCTGTCACTTTACCCCAGAGATAGTTGAGAAGTTACCTACCGGAGGGTGGGTTGTATTTTTAATACCTGGGTTGACAATACTGAGCGACTTAACTTCTCCCTTACGTATAATTACAGGGAAAGACCATTTAGACAGCAGCAAGATGCTGGTTCTCCCTTGCAAGGCTCTTTCTTGCAGGCGCTTTGTGCATTTTTTTGTCAGGATTGCATCTATGCTGGAGCGCAGTGAGACCCACAACAGATCTGCTTGAGCTCAGAAACAGTCTAGTACTGTTTTTTACTGCCTGGGAGCTAATAAGCCCCTTTTCAGCCTTAAGACCATAGGTCGGATTGGTAGGACTTGGTACCACTGCATGGCCTTACTGCCTGCAGCTTCTGCTAGCTTTACTGCCCAGAGCAGGTATTCCCTAAGCAAGCTGATGGGCTTCAAGATCAAGACCCACATCTTCCAGTCAATGCAACCAATGAATTGGTGTGCAAGGAAAAAGCAAAACCCTGGAAGGAGATCAGAACATTGCAGTCAATGCAGAAAACCTCCCACCACTAAGCAAAGACAGGTGAGAGACAAGCTCTTCATTCCTGGGAATGATTTGCCCAAATCATCTATGATCCTCCATCCTCTTCAATTCAGCATTAATGAAGCGACACCAGACCAGCTGGCAAGAATTACAAAAAATGCAATTGAGTGAATGGAGCTTTGATTTGTTCCTGGAACAGTGTCTTGGCCCAGGAAGTGGGTCCCTCTCCTCTTTCTTTCAAGCTGGAAAACTGGCCATGGCAACGCTTCAAGAACACTCAAGTGGATGCTTGTCTCCTGCTAGAACAGCACAGGGATGTTAGCTACCAAGTTTTAAACCATTTCTTTTATATAAGCAGATAAACTTATTCAAACATTAATTTTCTGGTGAGGATAAAGACTTCAGCCATCTTAAGTTCCCTTCAGATGAGCAACAAAGCTTTTACAGTATTATCCCCTAGATATGTAAGTACCATCGTAGATGGATTTAACAGGGGACAATACCTACATAAATGTTGAACAGTTGCCTCAATGTCAGATGCCAATACAATGTCTGTACTTCATTGCTGTGTTCAGTCAGTAAGTAAATAACAAACACTTGTTATTTTTTTCATCAAATTTGTTAGCAATGAGGTATAGTGGACTGGTGATACCACCATTACATTTTCCCAAGGCATGAAACAGAGAATGCAGTAGTATCATCCGTATATACCAGGGAAACAGAGGTGAGAAAAAAGGAATGAGGAGCATGTTGTCCTTTGGTCGATGAAAATAGGAAAAAATGGGGCAAAAATTGCACTTCCTCCTCCTCTTACTACTTCACAAACTCAAATATAGGATAATTAATTTTTTTATAGGCTAAATTTAATCAAACAGCAAAAGTGTATTATATGATCAAATAAGAAATTCCTATGGAACATTCTGAGACACTTTAAACTGTAAATCACCACTTGCCACTTTCTCTACAGCAATTTACTGCACAGCTATAGACAAATATTTTATTACAGATTGCAAGTACTAGCAATCACAGTATAAATCTGTGTTCAGAAAAAATCATTAAAAACAAAAGCTAAATTTTACATATCTGCTTACCAAATCCTTGTGATAAGTCCAGAAATAATAATAAAAAAAAAAAACCAAAAACAAAGTATTTACTGTGCAATCTGCAATGTGAGATGAGTCTTGGATTTTTTGTTTGTTTGTTCCTTGCACAAGACAAACATTACCAGGCAAAGTCCTTCAAAGCCTAATTCACTGTTACCACTTTAATAACAAATTCACCTTTTCCAAGTACATCTAACGACACATTATCCATCAACGCTACTGGAAACCAGCTCAAATAGGGGAAGTCTGAGTATTGCCCACTATAGGCATGTTTGCAATCAACTAAAATCTGCCTTTCAAGGGATAATTTAGTTCTTTCTCATAGACATTCAAAAGACAATTGTAAATGGAAGGGTAAAAAACAAATAGCCATAATTCTCATTCTCTAACTATTAAAGATCTAGGTCCATAATGAAAGCTACAGACACAGAAATGGTATTTGATTTGTACCCAACCTACGGAACCTAAAAACATTAAGACAATTGCAAGTAAGAGGACTTCAATAAAAGCCTCAATATGCCCGAACTCGTAACTTTTAAAGTGTTAGTACCTCGTGGGTGGGTTTGTGGGATGATGGCTCCAGAAACATTAACTTGAACTGAAACACAACTCTCCTCTATTTTTTAAGTTGCAGACTCTCTCCCAGAGACTATTCAAAGTCACGCTTGTTTGACGAACGTCAGTATATAACTTCTTATTCCTCAGAAGCCCTGAAGACAAAACACTGCGAAATTGAAACGCAGACGGTTTTATTACTTCTTCTGCGATGTTTTACCAAAAAAAAAATCTAATTACTCACAATCATGCAACCCTACTAGTGATGAAAAGGCTGCACAAGCAGTATTTCCCATCTCACCGATGCTGCAGGGACTTTAATAGGGCAGCAAGGCATGAAATTGAAACAACTCGGCTCAACTTTTGCAGCAACGGTCAAGTTTGAAGACAGCATAAAGCGGACAGAGAACACATCTGATAAGAGAACTCCAAGAAACAGTTAACATGGGACTTCAAATAAGCAGTTTTACATTTAACCTTTTAGAACTAGGTGTACATTGAAGGGTTTCATTGAAGCAAATATGATTGTACCTGCTGCACCTTGCTAAATCAAATCACAGGCACTCAGAGGTCATGAAGCCACTTCCTTCTCTTCCCCAAAGGAGGACAGACAGGGATTTAGGAGTGTACATCTCCTATCATCTACGCAGACACATAGACAGCCATTTCAGTGAGATGAGTGCAATTTTCTCCCCTTCCCACACACTTCAGTATCCTGCCTCTTCCTTGGCTCCTGACCACTGCAGCCACGGTGGTCTCCACCAACAGCCAGGATCGCTGCAATGCCCACAGCAGCTGGGCTCTGCTCCTCAGGAAACTTCAGGCTTTTCTGCTCTTCATACAAATTCCCTCTCAGAGGGCCACTGTGCTACACTCCCCTTCCAGTCAGTTTTGGGGGCAAATCCTCCAGATTTTGCAAAACAGGGAGGGCAAAAGAACACCTTTCCAAATTATTCTTGCCAGGAAACAACATCAGCTTTTTAATAATGTATCATCAGGCTAAGTGTGAGCTTTGTTTAAAAATAATCTTTTCATTGCTTTTTCTGAGATCAATAGCAGAGTCATTATACAACCAAATGTTCTGTAATAAACACCACTGGTTTATTATGGCCATAGAAATCGATTTACTGTCTCAAAATCCAGAACTGTGACAATATGTGCAATCTTCTAAACATTTGCTTATCCATTAAAGCACACCTTAAATACCTTTCTAGGAAGCACAACATGTGTGACCAAACCAAGTGAGGCAGTAAGCAATAGCTCACAAGCCAGATAGGAAAATGAATGCTTCGCATTTATTATAGCTTAAATTTAAAGCTTTGCAAAGCAGTGAAATACTTGGAAACAAACTAGGATTTCAAAAAGAGAAGACCCTTACGATACGTATCATGTGTCCCAATACATAGATATTCAGCACCCACATATAAACAGCCTCCTCTAAAGTTTTCTCTAGAGAAATAAGTCCCCTAAAACCAAAATCTTCTAAAACATCTATGGAACATACCGCACTACCTTGATTTTAAGAATAACCTACATGACTATTCGATGAAAAACAATTGGCATATCATCACAGTACAATCCTGTGTTTCAGACTTATTTGTTTTTAAGCCAGCTTTCTAATTTATCTTTTCATCTCTTCTACAGAGAACATTTTAAATGGAAGTGATGGTGGACATGAACCTGTAACATCTATTACTCAGGCAAAGGTCCACTGTTAACCCAGAAAAAGGCTGTGGTGCATTGGTACTGGAGAGTAACCTCAGGTAAATCAGTACAACTCATTAGAAACAGAGCGTAAGTAACATGGGCCCTTCATAAACAGCTTTAAGATTGCTACAGAGCTTTTATGAGTAGACATAGTGCTTAGAGATATAGTTTAGTGACGGGTTTTGTCCATGTAAGGTTGACAGCTGGACTAGATGATCTGAAAGGTCTCTTCCAATCTAGACAATTCTATGATTCTGTGAAAGCATTTGTTTGTAAGTGAAGAAAGAAATCCATAGGAGTAACACAGAACATAAGAGGAGTTTTATCCATGAAAAGCTGAGCTAGATTCATATTAGAGGCAGCTAAATCATGAGAAGATAAGCAGGATAAAGTGAACATCAGCTTTGATTTCAGCAGATAACAGTGGCTTCTGTGATAGTCTTTCTTCTTCCTCCTTTCCCCTCTTTTCCCAATCTCCCTTGTCTCAGATAACCCCAATCACCATTACAAATCACTGTAAAATGCTGAAGCAAACGAATCAAAGGAAAATCCCACCACACTGAGCAAGACATCAAAGATATGCCTGAAATGCTCTGCCAAATTTCCAAGATTACTCTACTGCAGCAAACATCGCTTATTAGAAGATTTTTTCACTGAATTAAAAAAGCATCATAGCTGTTTCCAAAATGCCTGCCTGTTCGCGTACACTACAATTACATACTGCCAATTTACTCATCACATTAATGGTAATTAATGCTAATGTTAATAACTGATGCTAAAGCAGCAATGCCTGTGGTACCAAGATAACGTATATATATTTAAAATCATCATTTCTGCTCAAAGGGCTGACATCAGACAGCCACACTCTCCTTTTGCAGCATTTTCTCCTTTGTTAATTTATTCAAAGCAGGTGTTGTTTGTCCAGGAGCGTTTGTGTAGAAGAATATTTTAACATAGAGCCCTGTTGTTGGGAATTCCCTGCTCAATAGCCTGGGAGACTGTTTAACTGCTGAATCTCAGCCATTCCAATTGCCATTCCCAGCAGGAGTCACTACTGCCTCTGAGGTGTTACCTTACTTAACACAATTATTATAAATATATGACTGGGGGGAATTTTTAAAACAATCTACATTATCATAAAAAGTGCCAATGCTATCAACTTAACCAGGGAAGCACAGGTCAAAACAGAGTAGTACTGAAAAGTCTGCAAAATGAATTTCTGTTTTCAGGTGATGATGGAGTTGCTGTCCTTTCTCTTACAAGAGTCCTAAGTTGATTAAATGGGATGCTGCATCTTTTTGCATTACCCGAGGGCAGAAAAGCTTTGCTCTGCTGCGCCTGAAACTGCTTCCTCAATTGATTAAAGACAAATGAAATTTGAGCAAACTGCAGGCCAGGAGAACACTTTTTGGTTGTCATAGACTGTGCTAAGGATTAGAATAATATTTTGTTTGATTAGAAAGAAAAATCATTCCCTTTTGTGCTACTAATACTTATTTTCTGTCCTCATTTTTATTCCAAAGGCAACAAGATAAAAATGCTGGCCTGGAACTAAATTAAGAGTATGGGAAACAAAAATTTAAAGGCTATTCCTCCTTAGACCCACTAAACAACATTAAGATACCTTCCAGCACTTCCTTACAGACAACTGATGTGATCTAAATCAGGAAAACCTCTGTTACGGCTGGCTGACAGAACTGCCATCTAAAAGGATGTTTTACACTATTTCAAACACATTAATGCTAATTCAATTTAAGTAATTCAGCCTCTGAAACTGGTCCACTCAGAGGTTCCAAGCTAGTTTTTCAAATCTCAAGTTTGCATCTTTGGAGAGCTACAAGTCTAGCCTGTAGTCATGGCAAACATGAAGGTCCATGTTTGACTTGTTATAAACTGGAAACAAAAATTTAAAGGCTATTCCTCCTTAGACCCACTAAACAACATTAAGATACCTTCCAGCACTTCCTTACAGACAACTGATGTGATCTAAATCAGGAAAACCTCTGTTACGGCTGGCTGACAGAACTGCCATCTAAAAGGATGTTTTACACTATTTCAAACACATTAATGCTAATTCAATTTAAGTAATTCAGCCTCTGAAACTGGTCCACTCAGAGGTTCCAAGCTAGTTTTTCAAATCTCAAGTTTGCATCTTTGGAGAGCTACAAGTCTAGCCTGTAGTCATGGCAAACATGAAGGTCCATGTTTGACTTGTTATAAACCTCTTATTCCCAAGGCTGCCCTTCTCTAACTTCTCAACTGCTCTTTGCAAAGCACACTTTGCCAGTGTGGTTGTACTGATTAGTATTCCATTATTCAATAAACTCTTAGTATATTATACTATATTAATATACTATTATTACTATATATCATTTAATCTAATAATAATAAATCAAAGTTTACAGGGAAAAAGAAATGGAAGTCCAGACAGTGGAAGGAATAAGAGTCATCAGGCTCCTGTACTTTGCTGCTGAGACATAGACAACTTGCCATCCCTGGACTGTTATATAAACTGCTTAAGAGCTCCTTTCTGAACTTAAAGCCACTCAATTTTACACCAGTTCACTGCCTGCCACAGAACAAAGCTGTCAGTTCACAGATCGTACTGGCTAACTAGGTTTTACGTCAGCATTAAAGAACTGTTCTCAAAAAATAAAATGTTTAAGATACAAAAATTACAAATACAAAGCAGTTTTAATTATTTTACTGTAAAATTCTTTTTCTTTCTTTATCTAGATGACCAATCAGCTATATGTGAAACACAAATTCACATTCCACTCTCACGCATTAAATGCTGCCAGCTGTAATAATATAACAGTGATAAATCAACAGGCAATATTTATGAGGCACATAGAAACTTCAAATGGGATCTTATGGCATGAAACAGATTTCTTTACTAGTGACAACATTATTTAGATTACAGCCTCCTAACAAGCGATGCTCCACACCTGTCACACAAGAATTTGACTATTTTCGTATTAGTCCACAATCCATTCAAATAAAGTTTTCAAGAGACAGAATCACAGGTGACATTTTGCCATCAGCTGAAGCGACATTGATTGAAAAGACAGTTCCATTCTTTTATGTGATCAAGGCAGTGGAAGATGGCTGCAGGACTACCTCCAAGATGACTGGCAGCCTACATGCAGTTACAACAAAGCTTTTAAAATGAATCAAATTTCCAACATTCCCAATAGAAGCACACAAATTTATTTTATTTTCTTGTACTGGGAAGGGAAAGGGAAAAAACAAACAAACCGCCAAAATTGAAACAGAAGCAAAAAATGCACCACCTCCTGCAGGTTGAAGAACTATATAAAAAACAGAACCACAGTGGTAATACTACTTAAGGAACTGCCCTTCTGTTGATGGCAGATCTTCTATCACGGTACAAGGGTCCCCTCCCTCCCAGTGTTATGCTCGGAGCAAAACTGGAAAGTGGAAAAAAGGTGGGAAAAAGGTGAGATGTCACCAGCACACAACCAGCCAGTCTCACTGACCAACACTACAGTAGCCAAGAGAGATATTAGAGACTGTTTCATTAAGGTCTCATCCAAAGTGTTTCTGAACAACAGAAAAATTTTATTAAATCCCTCCCACCTTCAACAGGCTTCTTGTAATTACTTCTTGATTTCAAGTTGTTTTGATTGACATGCAAACATTGAGTTCTGTGCCATTTCCAAATTATTTCACTTCCGATGTGCTTGACAAAAAAATAGCTACGTTCAGAATACCCTTTCAAGCTGGAAGTGCTGTGGAAACACACCACCACTTGCAGCCTACATCCTCCAATATTTCCTAGCCAGATTACAATCCCAACAGCACAAAGGAAGACAGCTCATTTGCCATAAGGCAAATGTGTTAATGAAAACCTACTGTGGTTTATGGGAGATTTATATATTTTTTTCTTCATGGAAGTTGGATAGCAGTCAACAGTATTAGTAAAACTTTACTCATTCTAAATTTTCCAAGTACCACAGAGCAAAAAGACAAAAAGAAGGTACGTTTGAGTTCAGCTGCTTTCAGGCGAGTAAGTCCTAACTAGGAGGAGAATCAAAGGATTAAAGCAATAAAGGAAGAGAGGCACAAGCAAATATAATTACTAGTTTTAATACATGCCAATGAAAAATAAAGGAACAGGCTGTTCCAGTGTCTGCTCTGGTGTGCAGTTCAGAGACCTGCTCTAAGCTCAGACACAGAGCCAAATATCCACCAATTGCAAATAAAGACAACGGCAGATTGACAACTGACCCCAAAGTTCAATTACAGTGAAAAGTATTGCTCTGTAGTAACTGCCCATATGTTAGGTTCTGCCCCAAAGCAAACATGAAGCTCCTTATGGTGCACCTCAAGGGTAAACTATAGTAACCTCACATTTATCATAGGGCAGGATCATATACTTAGGTAGCACCCATCACAGCAATACTTTGCGGTATCTTCACTTGCCTACCACCCTCAGCTGAGATAGAACAGCTGATAATGTTTGCATGCCTAAACGCAAAACTTAGTATGTTAATTTATACTACTTTACTATTATTATTATTATTTTCTCCAAGGTAACAAAATTAAATCCATTTTATTTCACACATGCAACCAACAAATGTGAGAAAGTGTTGCAGTCAGTATCTCCAAAGACATTTCTGAAACAACACTTCGGACGTGTTGACAAAGTGTTTTGACGTCTTCGGAATTCTCACACACAGGTACGCCCCTTTTTCCCTTAGATGAAAACATTCACCAATTTCCATTTAGAAAGAAAAACGCTGAGAATTTTGTCACTTGTGAAACAAAGATCTCTAACACACACCTCTCCGAACTCAGTCATCTCTCTTCCCTGCCAAAAGTTGTCTGGCAGGCCTTTGAACTCACCATAAACGTAGAACATACATATAAACACTAAAAACTGAGCTCCCCTCCAGGTACACATCGTTACATTTCTGGAACGCAGGCTGATCGTGGCTTGTAATGGTTCAAACTGAGACAACAGGAACTGGCCACAAAAGAGGCCAGAGACTTCATTGTCTATGGACATGGAGATTCTTTGAGCGATCAAAGGCAAAGTCCATCCCTTGATTCACCAACAATATTTCCTCTCGAAATAACACCAACAAATCCAATTTCCAGTCAATATTATTTTCCTTAAATCTAGTATTTCTGAAATATTATAATATTTTTAAGAATGGTTACTGCTTTGTAGGTAAAAGCAAAAATCTTTTGCTGTTGCAGATATCAGTTTTTCTTAAGTGTGTACTTTTAAAACTTACGTAATGCATATGTTTCTGAAAAAAGTAGTAAGTCATATTTCAGATTGTCAAACTTCATAATGATAAGCAGTACCTTTATTTTCTTGAAAACAAAAGATGAATGATGACAGGAAGCCATACAGCTTCAGACAGATTCACCCAATATATTTAAGATAGGAAGCCATACAGCTTCAGACAGATTCACCCAGACTGATGCAGCCGAGGACAGGTCTACAACTTGTGGCTATAGAAACTCAGTGTCAAACCATTCCCTTCTTGCATTAAAAAACCCAAAACAAAACAAAAAACAACCACATTTTAAATACAATACTTTTTCCAAAACTGTAAAACTTGGCCCATATAGCATATAACTTAGTGAACGACGTACGGAAATGCATTCAGAGCATCCTGTGCTGTAAACTCTAATACAAAGGATAAGCCCTAAATAAGTTACAGTATGTAACCTTTCTTTTCATATTTATTTACATGTTTTACCATAACTTGGGAAAGTACTACAAATTGTAGTACTATTACCACAAACTTGAACGTAGGAAGTTCCATCTAAACATGAGGAGGAACTAAAAAGTACCACAAACTTGAATGTAGGAAGTTCCATCTAAACATGAGGAGGAACTTCTCTCCTGTGAGGGTGGCAGAGCCCTGGAAGAGGCTGCCCAGAGAGGGGGGGGAGTCTCCTTCTCTGGAGACATTCAAAACCCACCTGGACATGTTCCTGTGCAACCTGCTCTGGGTGACCCTGCTTTGGCAGGGGGTTGGAGGAGATTATCTCCAGAGGTCCCTTCCAACCCCATATCATTCTGTGATTCTGTTAGCATTTCAGCTTAGAGCAGTGGTACAGTTTTGGAGCAAACCAACTCATCCTTACTTATCACAGTTTATGTCCCAGGTTGGTTTTGGTGTGCACAAGCTAGATTCCTTCTGGAATCCCTTGTCCTGGGATTCCAGAAGGGAAGGGACTTAAGATTTTTTGAAAGGGAAATTATTAATCTTTACTTTAGATAGCACAATACATACACTGATGCATCCGTTTCATGTATCTCTCTTGTAAACTCCCTGGTTGCTCAAAACAAAGGCAAAGCACCTTTAAGAAAATTTCTTCTCCTGCTCTCCAACACCTCTTTTCACTTCATGTCCATAAGGGTGTCCAAACTCTCTATCCTGCTACTAAAAAACCAAGTTTTCTTTACCAAAAGGCTGACTGTTGCAGTGATTACTAGCTACCCAATGGGGTAATTTTCTAATTATTCACCCAGCAGTGCCTTCTTGAGAATAGAAAATGATCATTTTTTGTTCATGTATTTGCAATTTGGTCCCGCACAGTGATAAAAAAAATGACAGACACAGAGTAGATGAGCCCGGCTTTCAATATGGTGTCTGCCCGGATCTAGCCAACCTCTAGAGAACCATCAACTCTGAATTCATGGGACAATGTGGGGCAGAACTCAAGAGGTCCATTGTGATTGATCCTTATGCTCAAGGCAAGATCCAGAACCTGATGGCATTTGGATAGAGCCTTAAATACCTTATCCTTAAAACCTGTAACACAATTTCCCGAGGAACTTCTTCCCTCAGCAGATGCCCTCTGTCAACCCATGAACATCTGTACATTTTTCCCATGAACTGACACTGAGCTTTAATAAAGAGGTGCCTGATAACTAAACAGAGATTATATTTGAGGAGATCAGCATCTTGTTTCTTTAGAAAAAAGGCTGAAGCACTTTCTCTGCAAAAGGCACTTGAAATTTAACATTTTCAGCAACTATTTTCAGTGCGACTAAATTGTACAGACAGGAGTCCATACTCAAGAGACCATCCCTTCCCCGCACTGCAGGGCTAGTCAGCTGAGAGTAGATTACTCCTACAAGTCACGTTTCACAGCTTAGACTCTTCATACACAAGGTATCTAAGATTAAATATTGATTTTACATTATAGCTATTCATTATCACTAGGCACACTCACTCCTGTTAGCTAAACTATGGCCGTTAATTTGATTAGTCACAACCCATAACAAAGACCAAATTACCACAAAAAAGGCCTGCAATAAGTTTTATAACATCCGTGCAACTTCATACTGCTTCCTTTATTAAATACTTACCCACAGGTCGTGCAAGGTTGGGACAGTGTGTGTGGGCTGGACTTCAGCTACATCTCCCATGGCCTGCTCAGTGTTGAAAACATTAGCCAGGGATTTTTCTTTCTTAAAAGTTTCTCTAATACTCCTTAAAATTAGGCCTTTTTCTTTGTGCCTTCTTTTCATAAGCATTATCTCTCATTTTTCTTAGGATCATCGAATGGTTAGAGTTGGAAGGGACCTTAAAGATCATCCAGTTCCAACCCCCTGCCCTGGGCAGGGACACCTCCCACCAGACCAGGTTGCTCCAAGCCCCATCCAGCCTGGCCTTCATGCTTGTTCTTCATGTTTGGTTCACCAGCATTTCCTCTCAACTGAAACTGCATCACCTTCTTTTCATAAGCATTATCTCTCATATTTCTTAGGATCATCGAATGGTTAGAGTCAGAAGGGACCTTGAAGATCATCGAGTTTGCCTTCTTTTCATAAGCATTATCTCTCATTTTTCTTAGGATCATCGAATGGTTAGAGTTGGAAGGGACCTTAAAGATCATCCAGTTCCAACCCCCTGCCCTGGGCAGGGACACCTCCCACCAGACCAGGTTGCTCCAAGCCCCATCCAGCCTGGCCTTCATGCTTGTTCTTCATGTTTGGTTCACCAGCATTTCCTCTCAACTGAAACTGCATTTGTAAACACATTTTGAAAAAGCCAAACGTCACACCTGGGATTGCCTCTATTAAAACACTGGGCAAAAAATTCCAGGATGACAGTTTGGGGAACGATGTCCTGCATTTGCCAAATAACTCATTGAGATGTTCTGTCCGTGCCTTCTCTATAGCATCTATATGGTATTCAGATAACAAGGACAGTCACAGGGTGTTCCCATTACAATCACAAGCAAGATGCAAAGAACTGGTTTTAGAGGCACCTAAATATAAGCTGCTCTTTGGAAGTACCCTGGCAGTTTTCCCTCAATTAGGCTGAAAAAATTTGGACGCAAACCTGTAACTTAAACAGCTGAGAATTTTTTGCTTCTACTGCCAGATTCTTTCCAGGGCCCCAATTTCTCTCTTGTAAAGCATAAAGCTAGCTCCTACTGTCTTGTTAACACTTTGTCTGCTGATAGGCGGAGCAGGCACCGATGCTGAGTCAGCAGAATTCACACACTAGATTAGCACCAGGACCATCAGTTGTCAGAGCAGGGAGTTTTGGGCAAATCAAAGAAAGAAGAGGTGCAGACTCTAAACACTGCTGCCCTGCAGGTGAAGCAAGATGTTGTATCACGATGAGATACCTACTTCCAATCCTAAACACAGTATTATTTGCCAGCAAGCAGCACGCTTGGATCAATGCTTCTTGAAATTAGTGACAAGGAACTGTTTCTAAATGCATTTTAAAGTGCATCCTCACTCTCTCCACAGCCAAAACAACCATCAGCTATCTGGCTTTTAGGCAGAATTCATCCAGGTCACTAACTATTTTTTGATAAGCAACTTCACCTGACCTGAGAATTGGGCTAAGGGATATCTGTTAAAATATTAAACACTTAGTGTGCAGCCCTCTCTCAACAGCGCAGCGTAAAGCATCTAGAACACAGATGAAGTTACTGGCAACTCTTAATCCTGACAGCCTGCTTGAGCTAGGAAAAAGGTTTCCTTGCATCTTGGAACATTATGTAACAAAACTGATGATAATCTATAAATAAAGATGTCTTGCTCTTAATCTTGTTAATCAACCCTTACTTCCAGGAAACAGCTGTACTGCCCTAGATCTGTTTTAATCTTGTCTCATAGGCCAAAGCAGTAGCAAAATAACAAACTAAGTTGCAGCTATGATTCTGATGAATCATTCATTGCACTCGAAAATAAGATTAGACAGATGAGTGCTAAACTTAGGGCAGTTCAGCAGAGCCTTGCACTGGAGAAGAGTGCAGCTGCGTTAGCTTGGCAATCCCAAAGAGCATCTTTCTCAGAGAAGGAGTAAACCACTTCAAGACCTTTTATCACAGGGAGAGAATTAAAATGTATGTATCAGAACAGCCCGTAAAGAAGTGCAAGCCATTCTCCTTAGCACAGTGTGGCCCTACTCTCAAGCCTCGTGGGCAGAAGCAGGGATATGAAGTGGTATGTATCTTACACCCTCCCTCTCTGGATCCCTTGAGGAGTTAATGAGCAGGCACAGGAACCAGAACAGTGCATACCTGCTACCAAAAAAAAAAAAAAAAAATCAGAATAATGGACAGGAGTTCTCCTTGAACTATCCCCACACTGTTCATCAGAGTGAAGGCCAGGCAGGCCAACCTTATGAAATCACTTTGAGCAACACGGTACTGATCAGAAGTTCATCTGCTGGAACTCCGAAGCTTGCAGAGATGATGAGACCAATCTCCCATTCCTTCCTCACTAGGAAAGCAGCTTTAAAATGGCTTTGTTTGGAGGAGAGGAGGGAAAACAGGCAGGGATTTTTGATTGGTTTTTTGTTTAAGGTATCTGATACAAGCCTGCCACAGGAAGGAGGAACAAGAACTGATATTCAGAATCAACAGATAGCTACCCAAATGTTTGACTTGGCATTTTGCCAGTTTGATATGACTCACACAGACAATATTTCGATTAACAAAGGTTGGAAGGAGTTTAATATTGTATCCCCTACAAGACCCGTGACGCGTGCTGTGAATACAATGAAGCCTGCTGTAGTCTGACAAGAAAAAAGCATCAAACCGGTTTCTGGGTTTTGTCAGGTATGAGAATTTGTTTCCTAAGAAGCCTCTTCATGAGTCTACTCATGCTGCAATGAGCTATGATGCAAAAGAAGCTGAAAGAAGAAAGGATGTAAAAATTCTTTTAATTTAAAAACTTTTCATCATCTTCTACACACAGCTCTATTCTAGTCCCTTAACAATTCTTTGGCTAAAAGAAGATGAGAACAACCAGAGTGAAGAGGGCCCTTCAGTGAGCACACACATCTAATTTTTTCTGCAAATAAAGCACTGCTGGAGGTTTGGTCATAAATCACCGCAGTCTGCCTTTATCACAACTGAAAATGCAACTGCATAAAGACAGAAAAGCTGATACTCACCAATCCAGCTATGAAAGACACAACATCAGGCAAGATGTGGTGATGTTTCTGCCTATGAGCAACAGTCGACTCTCAATGCTTCCCTTGTGCTGTTCCAGTGACCCCACATAACTATATTAAGTGATTAACTTATTATGATTACATGCACATGTGGTACCAGGTGGTCAGTAATTTTTCCTTGTAGATACGTTTTCCCAGGTGATTAAGAGCAGCGGCTTAAACAAAAGAGAACTGTGTCCCCTGCAAAGAAACGTTTTTCATCCCTGATCGGTGCCAGTTTCACAGAATCACAGAATCTTAGTGGTTGGAAGGGACCTCTGAGATCATCGAGTCCAATCACAAAAAAAACCCCAAAAAAAACCCAACAAAACACACACCACACCAAACGCCCACCAAAAACACCTCACCCACCAACTAAACCCCACACTCAACACCTCGCCATAAACCAATAACCTTGGACACTAGAGCATGCCCTGAAGAGCCATGTCTACACGTTTCTTAAATCCCTCCAGGGATGGTGACTCCACCACCTCCCTGGGCAGGCCCTTCCAGAGCCTGACCACTCTCTCCGCATAAGTAATTCTTCCCAATATCTAATCTAAACCTCCCCTGCCCCAACTTCAGGCCATTTCCTCTGGGCCTGTCATTATTCCCTTGGGAGAAGAGGCCAACATCCACCTCTCTACACCGTCCTTTCAGGTAGTTGTAGAGGGCAATGAGGTGTCCCCTCAGCCTCCTCTTCTCCAAACTAAACATGCCCAGTTCCCTCAGCCTCTCCTCGTAGGACTTGTTCTCCAGACCCCTCACCAGCTTGGTGGCTCTCCTCTGGACACACTCCAGCACTAAGGTTTATCACTAGGAGACCACCACACAAGTGGCTGATTCAACATTCACTATAGTGATGGAAACTTTTGTTCACCAATGGTTATAGGAAGATGGCTTAAGTCACTTAGGCCATGGCCTCCTAAGGTAAAGTAGCTGCTGGCAGGTAAACCATCCGCTCTCTCGGTGGCTGATCTGCACCAAACCCTCTCTATGCCTGCCCCCTTTGCCACCCTTCAAAATTTTCTCCCTCTGCAGTCATTCCACATGTTAAATTCAGTATCACAACAGTCATCTTTTAACCCTTCCACATGGCAAAAAACATAACAGGTTGGGAACATCTACCACAGTAAGATGTTCCATCAATTTTTCTGTAAAATGGAAATTTCATTTATTTAAAACACTCTGACTTCTCAGCATTCCTGACCTGAAACAAATGGACAAGGATGTTTACAAATACAGCGGTAACTGTAAAAAAAAAATCAAAGGGCAAATTGATTTTACCCACAGCTGAGGTGAAGAAGCAGTGGCACATTTAGGCAGTTTGGAAAATTGAATACACAGGCAGTAAATGGAAACAAATAAGAGTCAGCAATCTCTTTCATACACCTGTTCATGTAAAGAGGCCTATCTCACAAACACGTGTTTGTCCTTGTAAGCTATCCGCTGCCATTTCTTTAAAAAAAATAAAAAAATAAAAAAACCCCCCAAAACCAAAAATCACAAGTTGCAGATATGATAAAGAATTTATACACAGCAAAATGTTAAAAGTTCAACCCTCAAAACAGTCGAATCTTCCCCATTGCTGATATTCTGTAGATGCAAGAAGTCTGAAATTCAAGGTGAAGAAAATAAATTTGTCCACGCAAAAACAAGCCATTAGTGCATTCAGTGAACTTGCTCCAGAAGCTGGCTATGGTTCTCAGTGTCCCAGTATCCCAGAGGCAGCCTGCAGAGCTGATGCACACAAGGCTGTAGTACACATCCCCAGCAGCTCAAACCCATCACCTTCCTCATTGTGCCAGATCTGCCTGGTTTGCCCAATTCAACGGATTCACAGAAAACCAAGCCCATCTACATTACAAGTCTGTGTTGGAATTTTAGTCTCAATGACTTCAGATGATTACACTAACATTGGAGTAAATGAAAACATAACAGTACTGCCAAAGAACAGAACCAACACATAATCAAAATAGAAAGATTATGGGTGAACAAGCAACAAAGAACAGTAAATATTATTAATCTGATATCAGGCTGAGCGCCATAGCAAAAAAAAAAAAAGAAACTGAACTGATATGAAGCAATAAGGCATAATAAATCAACCACACTAATCACTAACTATTTACATGTGGTTATCTTATTGTCATCTTGCTATTTTTAGCCAACTAATTGCTTTTTTACAAAATGTACAAGAAGAGCCTGATAACACTAACAAAGTTGGGAGAAAGACTAAAGCTAGAGAACCACTGCTAAAAATTCTCACTGCAGAGAGAGTCAAAACAGCTTTGCTGCAGAAAATACAGATGAATCAGTATGGCTTTTCTCCCCACCTTACATCATTTTATTTACATAATATGGAAAACCAAAATTAACATGTAACAATTGCAATACTGTAAGAGACATTGGTATATTAGCTCTAAACCAGTTGCCATTTTACTTTACTCCCTTAAAAGCATTTAGTAGGAATGAAGATAAACTTCATTTTTTGTACTGTGTAACTTAACTCTTCAGTTTCCCCTAGCAAAGTGAAATAAAAGCCATCAACCACATACAGTTTTCATAGCTACCACTGTTCTCCTAATATAGTGGAGATCTGTCATATATTGTCTTAAGTAGTTCTTGATCTTTAGAAATAATTGCTACCAATGGGAATAATCCCAGAGAGATCTGTGAAACAGCTACTTAAATCTTTGTAGAGAAAAGAAACCCCAAAATAATATTATCTACAGTATGAAGAATTACCCTATTTTAAGAAATTAACACATGCAAAAGCTTCAGCAGGTCAATCCAAAGACTAATGTTGCTACCCGGAATTAATTACAGGAATTAAAAAAACAAATCTACCTTTAGATATATCTTGGTTTTGAATTTATTAACAGGAGTCTAAAATATGTATGCCAGTTTTCTCTTTTTAAAAAAAAAATTACAAATCTTAACAATACTAAAGTAAAACTCTACTGTAGACTTTGCCAGCTGATAACTTTCTAAAAACAAATGCAATAGAGCCAAGAACATCAAAGCAGACAAAAAACTAATCTGCTATCTTACAGACTGAAAAATCTAATCTACAGCAAGGTATAAGTTTCTTATATGGTTACCTTTTCCATTACACAGTAAGAGAAAAAAGATTAGTTGCTACAGCCTTCCTTTTAGCTTTGCATTTGAAAAAAAAATTTTAAAAAAGGAGTATTCTGATTAAAAAAAAAAAGACATAGCTTTTAAGTCAGAAGTAAGCTTTGAACCTCACTGCCAATCTTTTATGGTCATTAAAATTATTTAAATTCATATCTTAAACATCAACCTGTATTTTAGAAACTGTGACTTTTCGGCTCATTATCTGCAGCACTTTAACATACTTTAATACTTGCATAAGGCAAGAACTTAACTCAACAGAAAAAAAAATGTACATACTTATATGTAAGCTAAGTCCATGTGTCTCTCCTACCTCTCCAGTATTTTACATCCCTTCTCAACCCAGTTTTCTACTTGTGATCATTCAGTTATCAAGTCTCATGGATAACTGCAGCAGCAAAATGGTAAAACACAACCACCAGCAAAAAAATTCGTCTGTCCAGGCTTTCCAATCAATAATCTATTATCCCTCCTCCTCCTCTTCTCACTATAGGATCTAGTTGTACAGAACAGGCAAGATGCCCCAGCATTTGCTAACTGTGGTACGCTCGAACTCAACAGAAAAAAAAATGTACATACTTATATGTAAGCTAAGTCCATGTGTCTCTCCTACCTCTCCAGTATTTCATATCCCTTCTCAACCCAGTTTTCTACTTGTGATCATTCAATTACCAAGTCTCATGGATAACTACAGCAGCAAAATGGTAAAACACAACCACCAGCAAAAAAATTCGTCTGTCCAGGCTTTCCAATCAATAATCTATTATCCCTCCTCCTCCTCTTCTCACTATAGGATCTAGTTGTACAGAACAGGCAAGATGCCCCAGCATTTGCTAACTGTGGTACGCTTGCTCCACTAAGATACCATCAGTCACCAAAAAAAAAAAAACCAAACTGAAAGAAAATCCCCACACTCACCCTCCTTAAGCTGTTTCTAGAATCTCTAGGCTTTGTTGGGAAAGACTACCCAAAAAAAAAATAATAAATCAGTACAACCCATGGCAAAACAGACACACAAAAAAATAATCCGCGTGCCATCCTCATCCAGTCTTTCCTCCCTGGGGCAAGGATCCGCTACCTGCCCAAGCACGAACACGCACAGTATGCCAAAAGCAAAGCAGCCCTATGCCACAAGCCTTCTTTCTCATTCCTCATGTTCCAAGCAGTTTCAGAAAAAAGTAACAGAAAACTGACCGGAGACAGGATTCCTCTCAGCTCCAACTGCACTTTACATATATACACATACACCTGGTTTTGTGTTTATTTCAGTCGTCTTCCTGTTCTGCTGACTTCAGCTTGATGCTAAGCGATAAAGAAACAGATCATACCTGTCACACTAGAATATGCATTTTCCAGCTATAAACATCAGACTATTCAAAAGAATAAATAATGATGTGTGCAGAGAAGGCAATTTAAAAAGTCAGACATCATAATCCAAGGAAGTATTGTTGAAACTTCAAGAAAAATGCTGCGATTCGGGTCTCTGTCAGCAGACCCGCTGTCACACACAGAAGTTCCTGGGCTGAGAAATTACCTTGCACCAAGTTCCATTTGTTTTCTTCTGCATTGTTTCTGCTTGCAATCATTTTGTACATGGATTACTGAAAGCAAAGTTAACTTCTCAAGACAATGGATAAAATGTCCCATCGATTATTTTGGGAGAAAGAGACAAGTTGAACTTCTTCACGATCAGATGCTTGCATAGAGACAAAGTTTTTGAATAAAAGAAAAGGAACTGACTACAGCAAGCAAAAAATTGTCTTCAAATAAACTTCTGTTTACATTGAAGTCAACCACTACTTTGCCTCTACTCAGGTGACAGACACAGATGATCTAGAGACCCCTGTTGTGGTTTAGGCCAGGATAGACTTAAGAAAAATTAATTACTCCTCAACTGAATTCATGTGGAGGAGTTTGGATGTTTATTACCTCTGTGATAGTAGTTATTATTAATGCATAGAAAAACACAGAAGATACCAATATTTAATGATGGTTTTATTCTTACCTCAGCCTTTCTTCTTCTTTCTTACGAAGGCTGAAGTCCCGCTGAACCACCTGGAGCACGTGCTCTGCTTCTTCATCAGTCAAGCCAGAAAGATCCAGTTTTCTCCCCATTATGTACTCTGTCCTGGATATGAGTAACTACGAGGAATATCTGAAATCAGAAACAGAAAAACAAAAAAAGGCAAGATAAATTTAAAGCACTGATATTTTTCCCCAAGTGTGTTGAAATCGCAGGCACATCTGCCAAAAAAAAAAAAAAAAAAAAAAAAAAAGAGAGCCGTGGCCAAAAACATCAGAGAAGAAGATGATTCATTCAGAATTATTACTGAAGTTCCGTGCACTAAAAAAAATCATCCCCAATTTAAAAATAAATAAAAAAAAGATGTTCAGCGTTGCCCTCAACAAGAAGCATTTTAAATTAAGGTGAAACCAGGTTTAAACATTTCTTAAGATTATATGCCATGAGTTTGCAAAACTGTTTGCAAAACGCAACCCCTGAGACTGAGTGTGAACCAAGAACACACCCCCCTGTAACATTTGAAATTATTTTGTACTACCAACTAAGAAACCAGGAATTATTTTTTAAGAACATAATAAAAAAGTAAGCATATGAATTTCAAATGCATTTCCCAGCATGACTGGAAAGATTTAGCTGTCACTGCCACTGTAATATCATAATTTCCTCTTTCTATAAGTGACAACAGAGGAGAAAAAGTAGTAGTCTATGTTATGTGTGAACTGAAGGTACTGTAAAGTTTGAATTAGAGTTTGGTCCATTTATTTCATTAATGAATTATCATCCATTCATTCTAATTTATTTTACTGTGACTTTTGTTAATTTTGGTGAATTTTAGTAAATTCAGATATCAGTATTCATTTCTCAGTATTAATTCATTAATTAAAACTAAACAAATTTTATATAAATCTGATTTACATAATTATTTGAGCAACCCTAAAGGTATCCATCTCCACATTAAGTTATGGTTTCAGAAACATTACGTAGATTTTGCAGCTCTGTTATGAGCTCCTAGCAATGTGTATAAAAACTACAAACACACAAAAGTTCTTACATGATACTGAAGAGGTAACTATTATTGCATTTTTATCCAAGGTAAGCGACAAGAAAATGAGACTGCATAAAACACAAACTGGTTATACCTCAAAAAAATACCTCTATGCAAAGCTGCTGTGGCATACAATTAAGTGCTCCAAATACTATAGAAAGTAAAAGCATGGGGGGGGGGGGAAGGGGGTCATGCCGTTTTTTTTC
>NW_015090772.1:472010-484895 GCF_001431845.1 Calidris pugnax
GGGGGGGGGGGAATCACCTCTATTTTCTAAATATTACAATTCATTTATTACTTAGATGATGATAGGGGATGTAGTTGGCTGGTTTTTGTTTGGTTTGGGTTTTTTATACAATATTTACCTTCCTCCAATCATCTGGTTATAGTTCTTTCAACAGGAAAAAAAAATCCAATACATGGGAGGAGGGTATTGCTTATTTTTTTCTATTTTGGTTAGGCTATCGATGAAGTTCAGAATACACTCTTCATTCGAGGAAAAACCACTCCAACAAAAACAAGCAGATGGAATAAAAGCTTAGGAGAGGTCAAGCTGACAAGATCCCTCCAGTGAGACACACGCTCACCATACAGCTAACAAGGGTTGCAATGGAACAGCACGTTCTGGCTTGACTCCTTGGGTCTACTAAGGAAGCTGAACAGGAACATCAACAAAAAGGTAATAAAGGCTATACAAATGTACTTCTAAATAATATTACTGATTTCTGTAGGGGGGAAAAAAAAAAAGTGCCACAGACTATATGTAGTCTTCACTAATCCCACTTGACTGGTCAAGAATGTATGTTAAAAGTAAAGGTTAGCTACAATATGGCAAGATTCTTTTCCATCACACGCACACACACACACACATAAATCTTCCCAAAATTTTCACCAGAACGTTAAGATTTTCCCCGTCCCTTCATCCGCAGCCCTTGTACCAAAGCCTCACTGGGCGCTGACAAGCATACAAAAAACATAGAATAGTTTGGGCGAGAGGGACTTCTAAAGATCATCTAGTCCAACCCCCATGCAATGAGCAGGGACATCTCCAACTAGATCAGGTGGCTCAGAGCCCCATCCAACCTGACCTTAAATGTTTTCAGGGATGGGGCATCCACCACCTCTTTGGGCAACCTGTTCCAGTGCCTCACCACCCTCAGTGTAAAAAATTCCTTCCTTCTTTCTAGTCTAAATTGTCCCTCTTTTAGTTTAAAGTCATTACCCCTTGTCCTATCCCCACCTTTCCTGTAGGAAAAGTACTGAAGTACTTTAAGCACTGAAAGGCTTCAATAAGGTCCACCCAGAGGCTTCTCTTCTCCAGGCTGAACAACCCCAACTCTCTTGGCCTGTCTTCATAGCAGAGGTGCTCCAGCCCTCTGATAATCTTTATTTCCTTTCTTTGGACTTGGTCATGTCTTTTCTGTTCCAAGGACCCCAAAGTCCTTTCTTTGGTGCATGTCTTTTCTGTTCCAAGGACCCCAAAGTTAGATGTACTGCTCCAGGTGGGATCTCAGGAGAGCAGAGCAGAGGGGCAGAATCACCTCCCTGGACCTGCTGGCCACGCTTCTTCCGATGCAGCCCAGGATATTGTTGGCCTTCTGCGAAAAGCATGGAAGGGCTTCACTACAGGAGAAGTCACAACTGCAAGGAAGTAAGCAGGGCTTGAATAACTGACTTTTTTCACACCCCTACACTTTCTGGAAGAAACACAGGATATAAACCAAAAAGAAATAAAACTATTTTAGGCAATTGCTGGAGCCAGCAGAGACACACCTCCGAGGTAGGGCTAGAGTTGTCTGAAACACAGATGGAGATACAGATGGAAAGAGATCAAAGATGCCATTCCAGTTGTTCTTGAGCATCAAGTTTACAACTGTAATTAACACTGTCACAGTAAGTTCTCCCTTCAGGTCTTCATCAAATTGTTTCTGGAAACTTTGTCAAAATTAATAGTGTTTTTTCCACATATGCAAACTGTAGTCCATCGCTATAGAAAATTACCCCTTTCATTCAGTTGCCACTGCTAACTGTGAGCATATATTAGAAGGGGGAAACTAACCCCTAAATCTGGGATTAAGTGGGCAGCCCCATTACTTCTGATTTTTTGGGGGCTGCAAAGACTTAATTTCAAGTATACATATACTTAGTATCATGAGCAACTTTAACTTTTGATTTTTATGTGGCTTATTTACCTATAAGACTCTCAGTCTGCATTCCAATATTCCGTTAACCTCTATGAAACTCCTGTGGTTTTTTCCCAGGAAATAATTTTTCATCAAATTACTAAATCACTTCCCATCTGGGAGTATCACAGCCGTTTATAAATATTTATAAACAATGCTTATATGTCTTTTTTTCAGTAAATCTGGATTACGCATTTTGGAAATACACAATGGCAAATCCCCTAGAGGAAGTGTAAAAAGTAAAATTTTTTTTTAAATATAAAAGAAATTAGTTTTTCAGCCTAAAATAACTTCTCGCCTCGATTGAAGTAACTTACGTGAGGCTGTTCAGATGTTTACCTTCAGGAATAATACTTCTTTGCTAAATCTCAAACTGAATGCACAATTTAAGCTTTCAGAGGTATCACAAGGAATAATATCCTTCCCTGGAACACTTTTGCCCAACAAATTAACAAATTGTACCAGGAAAGCCTAGGCTTACAATACATGACTGGGTATTGTTTGAGTAATACTCTAATCTTAATACTTCTTACAGTCTGTTTTAAAATCTAATTAAAACTTCCACATCAAAAACATTTCTGGAATTTAACCTTTAAAATAACAAACCCCAAACCTCCAAAACCCCAAACAACCACAAAATGCCCACAGAAAGGGCAAGTGAAATGTTTTTCAAGAACCACAAGAAATGTTCCTGAATTTTAAAGGGGATAAAAGCATCAAAATAAAAAAATGAGAGCAAGGAGTATATTTCCTAGTCCCTCATACCATAGCTAAGCTGTTTGAACTTGTAGTCTCAGGTCTCAGCAGCAGATTAGCATTACAGGATGGTGGGGAGAAAGCCCACAACCTTTTCCTTTTTTTTTTGGTTTTTTTTTTTTTTTTATTAAAGTACCAGCTAGCATTAAAATCAGATTCTCTGCTTGACAGAGCGCCATAATATAAAGTTAATTACGCAAGTGGTCACACTGAGCATTGTGCAACACAGCCATCCTAGTTTTATGCTGTAGCAAAGAAGACACTGGTGAGGCTGCATCCAGTTTGGGCTCCCCAGTACAAAAAGATATGGACTTACTGGAGCAAGTTCACCTCAAGGCCACAAAAAGAATTAAGGGTCTGGAACATCTTTCACGAGAGGCAATGCTGGGAGCTCTAGGACTACTCAGCCTGGAGAAGAGGTGGCTTTTGAGGGGGCTACACAGCGTATGTCTGGAAGAGAACCCTCCAATACCCTGGCACTGCAAACAAGAATATCCTACAATTCTTTCCATTTCTGAGCAAATTTTTAATTGGCATTTCACCTGTTCCCACAACACAGTATCATTTTTGCTTTAAAAAAGCTGCTCTTGTGCATTAATTAAATGTGATGCTTGCAGAACCAATATCACAAACTCCTTCCATGCAGCTGTTTACAACTGAAATATTCCATATAGAATACCTTTCCCTCAAACCCTCTCAGCTTTAGAGTCACCAAGCTCTCCTACTCTGTTCTGCTCCCCTGCCCTTCCAGGTAGAAAATTGAGAAGAAAAACCTTCTAGTAATTATATCTTTGATTCTGTTGCCAACCAACTCATTTTAACTTACTTCAGCAGTCTGTCAGGATCTAAATAATCCTGCTCGATCTGTCTTGTCATTATAGTTTGGCAGTTGACCAACTTCTGCAGAAGTCTTTTAGTATCTTAGAAATTCTTGTATAATCTTGTTGGTGAACATTTTGCCCTTTTAAATCATACAACAAGATAGTCATCTTTCTATGCCAAAAAAAAAAGGAAGACAAATGCTTTGTCTACAGCCGAGCTCCTTGACCACAACTCATATTTAAAAAAAAAAAAAGTGTTGTTTAATGAATGTCCGAAAGAAGTGATAACATCGCCAGCACAAGGTCATTATGCTAATTTTTTTTAATGTAAATGTCATCATATAGATCATATATAAATTATATAATGTCACATGCTTTATTGGGTGACAAAAATAAGGTACGAGTGTTGAAAGTGTAAAGGGGATTCCCGTATTTTGAATTATGTCAACACACTTGACCAAAATGGACTTTAGCCAAAATAAACCATTTAAAGAATGTTACTGTCTCAAGTAGTTTCTACTACAGCTAGCACATCATTAAGTCTAAAACAAGGCACAATTAACATTAGTCACAAATATTTTTTAAACTCCTAGAAGCTGCAATAACCAACACTGTGGGTATTCTTCTCTTTTCACTGGAAATAAACTAAAACAACAAGAGGGAAAACATAATCATCAGAAATACAAAGCCACCTCTTCGGACAAAAAAATTAAGCACAGCCCAGCTGATTCCAGCATGAGGACTTGTATCTGGTGAGTGCCACATTTTAAACGAGATGCAAGACAAAGATCTCAAAGAGGATGTTATTCTTGGTATTGACACCAATTTTAACTGAGATTTACCACACGTATTTCCTGGTCTATAACCAAAGCAGAAAATTATCTTCCTTTCAGCCTTGTACCAATTTTATGTGAGATTTGTTTAGAAAACTGAACAGCTTGCAAGTTCCTGAGTGAAGTTAGGTTTGTTTCACTGAGGGAATTGAGGGGGGATGAAGCAGCAGGTTTTTAAAAGAACCATGAAGTTAATTTGGTTCCTTCTGGGAGAAATGTTCCTTATTAATGCAAGTTATTACAATAACCATTTGTACTTCTTGTCTGGAAGAGTGCCAGGACATACTATAATGGGGAAATTGTAAATCTTAAAGGTCAAAGGTTAGTACTGTGTGTGGTTTTAAATTTTAATCTATTTAGGAAATAAATAGGAGTTTCATGTTCTTCTTGCTTCTATATCTTACATTATTTTAAGTACTGAATATGAAATAGCAGAAGTAGAAAAGCTCCACTCAAGTCATGCCTTATTTAAAAAGGAGTGGCACCGCTCACCTAAGGAGGGCACCCTTCCAGAGGCAGAACACAGCAGATGGAACTACTTCTAAAAAAAAAAAAAAAAAGGTATTTTTACAGAAAAGACTAAAGATTATACTGGAGGACTTAATTTCTATCATCTACCTGTGGCAGATTTTAAAAAAATGTCATATTAAAAAGAGAATCTTAATAATAAATCACGACCATTTTATACCTATGTATCAGGCCTACAACGGATAAACAAGCATAAATCCCAGTGGGAATTCAAAATATTATATAAAAGCCAAATTCACCGACCAGAATAACCTCGTCTCTGGAAACAGTGAACTCCTAGAGGAACAGCTTATCCAGAATTTGGCCCCACAGCTGCTAAAGATCATAGGTCAGCTGGCATGTACTGTTGGCAGGGATTTCACTGCCACTGGCTTTCTAGTCACTGTATCCTCTCGTTTTACTTCAGCCCCATCTTCCACTGTTTATGTTGAATTCAGGCAAACCACCCTCAGCTCTGTTTTCTCTATTTTAGCAGCAACTGTCTCAGGGAAGAACGTGTAAGTCGAGCTGATGGGTCTGACAGTATTCCGACTGTGCGAGACCGCCTGTTCCTCCTCGCAAAACGAGGAAGCCTGCTTGGAGAGAAAGACAAAATTGGAGCAGTCGTACGATGGATGAGTGGCCTCTTTTCCAGGTGCCTTCAACCTAAAGCATGAAATGCAGCTCATTACTGTAACGGACTGCCAACAACCCCAAGGGGAACCATCCCAGGTCACAGAGAAAGCCAACCTGTGCTCTCAGGGCATGCAACTCATCCCCAAGAGCCCAACACCATCAGAAATTTTAAGACACAGAGAGAATCAGAGATTCAGCAGCTGCCGAATGGAGTCATCAAGGCCCTTCTTCCACCTCCCCATCAAAACCCAGCCCAGAAGACACCTGGCACCTCAGTCTTCACGCTGCGCTTCCCAAGCTTGAGCCAGCGTGAAGAAAACACTCAACAAAAAGCTCATTTGTATTCTTACCTCTCTCCTCGGCGCTAGCTCGGGAGCGAGGGCTGCAAAAAGAGCACATCCACCTGCCTGTGCTGCGCTACACACGCCACACTCCTCTCCCCAGACACCTGTCAGTCTCAGCATTTCACAATCAATGGCCCCGAAATGAGCTACACAGATTGAAAGGAGATGAAAGAAACAAGCAAATCCTTCTCCCTTCCTTCAAAGGATCGATGGCAGTTTCTATCTCGTTTTAAGGAGCAGACAAGAGAAAGGAGCGTTCACTCTGTGTGACAGTCCAATACACCCACCTAGAAAAAGGCTCAGGTTCAACGCCACGTTAAGCCTGGGAAGGCTCAAATATTTAACTCCCTCCTCATGAAATAGCATATAATAGAACACAACTTGGGATATTCCTGCACAGGTCCCTATTTCAGATGCTAACATCCCTCTTTCTATGAAGAGACTGGATGATACAAGTGGTCTACTACCATTTGAGCTGTGAAGCAGCACGTGTTTAAAACAGTTAAATCCCTTTCCCAGTACCACAACAGCCACTGTTTGTAAGAACAGCCATAGAGGAGCATCCTACAGCCAAAATTTAACAAACTAACCAAGAAAGCAAATTGGAATAGTATATAATAGAACACAACTCAGGATATTCCTGCACAGGTCCCTATTTCAGATGCTAACATCCCTCTTTCTATGAAGAGACTGGATGATACAAGTGGTCTACTACCATTTGAGCTGTGAAGCAGCACGTGTTTAAAACAGTTAAATCCCTTTCCCAGTACCACAACAGCCACTGTTTGTAAGAACAGCCATAGAGGAGCATCCTACAGCCAAAATTTAACAAACTAACCAAGAAAGCATGGGCCCACCAAAACAAATCTTGCAAAAGTTCCAGATGCCAAAGCACCACTGCTGCATAAAGTGGAGATAAGGCTTCTCATCCCAGTTATTCATACCTTTAATCTGGGGGAAAAAAAAAAAACAAAACGCTGAGACAAAAGGTGAAGCTTTTGCAAAACCTCCAGCAGCTCTGGAAGCACTACACGAAGCTTTTGTAAAACCTCCAGCAGCTCTGGAAGCACTACACATTTTACATCCCCATATAAATTTAATTTTGCATTTTAATAACACAGGCAAAAAGCTTATGATAAATTAAGAATCTCATTATAACTTGAAAGCCATATTGTGATCAACCCATGCAAACCACAAAAGTAAACAGTTAAGTGGATTTCTTGACTGCTACCAAAACATCTATAACATAAAACCCAACCAATATGCAAACACATCACAGGCATTCTTAAAATATCCTACACAATAAAATGGACTTTTTTTCCCCCACAACATATGTTGCACTAATTGATATCCTGCATCCCTCTTACTAAATATCACTTGTCAGCATATCCTTAAGTTTGATCCAAGAACCAACCTTTGACAGAGAATCTTTCTGCAGGACTAGGACAAAGGCAGAAATTCTATTTTTAGAGGTAAGAAAATACTTCCCAGAGCCGTTGCCACAACGAGGCAGTATTCTCTAGTGCTGCCAGATGTGAAAACAAATTTAATACAGTAAATCACTGCTAATTCAAACCACTGACAGGAAACCCCACTGCAAATTACTGAATTTTACAGATTAGCAAGTAAATGAGAAAATAAAAAAACCAAAAATAACGTCATAAGACTGTGCCTTCCGCATTCACTGACACCTGCAAAGTGCTTCTAACCCTGACTTATGCTACAGCAAGCAAGAATCATAAGAGATACAACAGAAAAGAGTGACATCTGTACAGCCGCATGTCCCATTTCATGGAGACTTAGTGACGAGCTGCAGTTGGCTGACACACAACTTATGGCCCATGCATGGAAGAAAGGGTTTCAAAAGCAGGTTGTCTTTGCATTGTTTAGATAAACATTTGTTAAGTGACACAAAACAAGAGTAAAATAGAGCCAGAGCTGCAGAAATCAAGCCAGAGCTGCAGAAAGCCTCTGAAAACCAAACCAGGAGCTGGGTTAATCTGTCAAGTGGTGGAGTTGATGGATTAGTTTGTTGACACTGGGACCTACTCTACACTGTGCTTTGGACCCGAGTTTGGCTAGTTTTTTCTTACATTGACACTGCACAACATGGAGAGAATCTGAGCCCTGGCCAACAAACACAAACCTGAAGTTCTGGATCCCAAGTTCATACAAACAAGGAACTTTTTATATTCAAGCACAAGACGCAGTCAGGCACTTTTCTGGAGTTCAAAGACCAGCTTCACTGTCAGGTTTTTACTGCTGGTTCACTCATATTTGGATCCAAACTGGAGCAGCCTCACAGCTCCTTTAGTTCAAACTAGGGAAACCAAGCAGTTCATCCTTTTATAGGTTTAGAGGATCTTCCAGCCAGCACAGACACCTTTTTGAGTCCACATAAACTATTATTTGATCAACTTAATCAAGTTAAGGCACCAGCTTTAGCAACTAGCTAGACTCCTCTGTACCTTACTTTTATCTTAAAGAAGTTCCCTTTATCAGGGCCCACTCTAGAAGACTGAAGTATCTTTACCACTACATCTAAACAGCATGATGAGCTTATATGAAGAACACCAGATTTACTGAGAAAATTCCTGTTTCTAGTCCTCTCCGTTAGCTTCTCCCAATTTTTAGACTTCCAGTATCCATCATAATAGGCCTTCTGGACCTTGATACAACACTGACACCAACTTCCTCCTCAGATGAAAGCACAATCTTAGGTATTCTTCACCTATCACAACTACGTAGGTGATATATTTCCATGCAGGAGGTGCAGTTCACCTAATCATATGTGGAACCTGAGCCCACAGTATTTCACCCATTGATTCCCTCTTTTTGACCTGTGATACTACCTTGGAGCAGGAAGCTGAAGCTGTGTCATTAAACATTAGAAGAGAAGGGGCAGAGGGAATAATCAGGCTTATCTTCACCTAGAGGTGAACTGTTTTCTTCTCATTGGGACTCAACCGATGAGTGTTTGTGCTTGAAGTGATTAACATATGAACATATTTTGTCACTGCCTTTTAGATCATGCCCAACTGAGATGGTAAAAACCAACTTTACCAGATTATACCTTTCAGAATCCTCCCTAAAGCTCTTTCAATTGTTTTAAAAACCTGGTGTTGCTCCAATTCACGCACTATGGTTTAACTTAAATACAACTCCTGGTCTGTCAAACAAATGTCAAAGCATTTAGGACAGCTGGATGCAAGTGTTGAGGTAACATCCAGAAAGGTACACCAAGCACTCCCCGGGGGGAACACCGAGGAGCAGAGGGATCAGTTCTCTTAAGGGGAAAAAAAAAAAGGAACCAACCTCTTGCAAGATTAAGAATGGTTAGAAAAACAGGTACATTCTACAACTCAAGGTATTTCAGGACAGCATCAGCTGCATCTCTGTCAACAGCACTTAAATCGTATGCTGAACATCCATGCCATAGTAATTAATGATAGCAGCACAAACTAGCACTCTTCTATTTGGATTGCTCCACGACACAACATTTTGTTCATACAAGCCAAAAGGGACAGAAGAAAACCACACTAAAATGACCTTCTGTATCAGAAGTAATGCCTGATAAGCAAAGAAGCCCTTCTAGTGTGTTTCAGAAGAGATAAAACTCATCACAAGAGCCGAACAGAAAATTTACTCCTCAAGTTGTAAACATGTTTTGCTTTCTTTCCTTCCCAGAAAGAAAACAACAGATTATGTGCTGTCTTCTTCCAAGAACAGAAAGTTGGTTTACAACAGCAGAGCCATGTATTACTCTGGATGGAGGCGGGTGGAGGGGGCTGGAGAAGGGATCGTTTTGTTATTAAAAAATCCCAAAGATTTCAGGCTGTTGCCTGGCTTCAAGACTCATTAAAGCCAGTGGGAATGCCATGGACCTTAATAGCTTTTGGATGAGGGTCTGCACTTCAGAATGCTATCACAAGAAGAAGCTACATCTCATTTTCTACAGTAAATTACCTCAGCACCCTTTAAACAGACTTGATGCAGAAACGACGGCTGCATCGCCGCATTAATTCTTATCCGTCAATAAGCAACGTACGTTGGAAGGAAGAGTCCAGAAAGAGATGGTCTTTGGAACTGCTGCACAGCAGAACTTGAGCTTGGCTCTTCAGCAGGACAGGCTAGAGATCCCTTCCCGCCTGCCAGCACCAGAAAGCTCAGGAAGATTATTTAATTGATTACCATGAGTCAACTTGAGACAATGCCATCAAAAGTGTCTCTTCCTTGAGAATAATCTCCGCAGTGATTAGCTCCTCCACCTCAATAGCTGGCGTTTGATTTGGAGGTATCCTTTGCCTTGAAGAATGCAACACTAATTTCCTACGGTAATGCTTTATATCTTAAAACAAGTAAATAGTAGTAACTGCCCTAATCTCAATACCAAACACCAGTATTAGTTTTTCTTTTATGATCACCAGATGACCAGTAGGTAAATAAAGCATGGAGGTAATAGGAAGTAACAAGAGGTCTTGTTTCCTTTACCCAGCTCATGGACTAACGGGTCAGTAAAAATTTTCAAGATAAAGGTTTTTGTTAGTATAACATTCTTAAAAAGAATAATAAAACTTGCTCTGCTGTTGAAATTTGATGTATATTGGCCTGAAAAATTAATGTATGTCCAATCAAGCCACTGCTGTACATATACTCTGTTCATCTATACTAAAGCTGCTAGGTGATTCATTAAGCTGCTTTCCACTGTAGCGTGCTTTATATATTTATTTATTTTCAGGACCTAGAACATCTAACAATGTTTATTTTCTGAAAATGTAGTTTTAAAAAACACAGCATGGCATTTTTCTATAATCATTGCTAAGAAAAAAAAAAAAAAGAGAGAAAATAAAAAAAGAGGACAACACACTTCTACTGAAAGTTAAATAGCAAGCAGGTCATAATCCCAAATCTTTACTATATAAATGGCAAATCTTACCAGTGTGCCAGCCACATATAAGGGGTCTTCCTACTGGGTCTGTATAAATTCATATAAAGTTTGGAGATAGGCATCTTTACCCAATCTCACAAAGACATACATAAAACTAGACCACGGCTTGAAATCTTATCAAATTACACTGTATTTAGCCTTTCTACAAAATTCCCTGCTTATGCCATAGATAAAGGCTGAGTTTCTTTGGTTGGCTGAGCAACAACAGTTTGGTGTGCTCCACTCCACACTGAAATATAGCAGTTACCTTCCTCTTCCCTTAAGTCCAATATAAGGTTCTTTTGAAAGTAACCTGCTATAAACCTCTGAATATAAGAAACTTGGGGCCGCTTTATTTTCTGACTGTCAGTGGTCTGCAAGTAATCCAGAAGCCTTTATTACCTCTAAGAATCTATCTAGTAAATAACCTACCTGGACCCAAAAGGAAGGTGAATAAAGCACTCCACGGGAACGCTGGATTAATCTGCTCAAACAAATGAATGGATTTTCTCAAAGAGGAAAAAAAAAAATACCCCTGTGGTTTTCATGGAACTACATTCAACTAGTTTCTTTCAATTTTTCCAACTTTTCAAGGGCAAGTAGAAGTGGTTTACACTGCCAAACAGCAGTTTCCAGTCTAATAACAATAAGGCATATTAATGTTGGCCCCATTACAAAGGAGTCACATTTTCATGCAGATGTACTGCTTATGAACAATAGCACATTTGGTATATACAGCTTTTCTTCAGCATCACCCATGCGTAGTTTAGGGAATTTTTTTCTTTGCTTAAGTACAAGTTCTTCAAGTGTTCTGTTTACTGTAACTATTAAGTGAGAAGGACGAATTCCCACTGTGTTCATA
Organism: Calidris pugnax; assembly: GCF_001431845.1. Taxonomy (NCBI): domain Eukaryota; kingdom Metazoa; phylum Chordata; class Aves; order Charadriiformes; family Scolopacidae; genus Calidris; species Calidris pugnax. The sequence goes on from NW_015090772.1 coordinate 483,633, forward strand.
CACTTGGGTACACCCACTATAATCCAAAAACCTGGTTTAGCAATCAGTTGTCAGCACACCCAGCTGTAGTCATCAGGTGAGGGTGGAAGCACCAAAAACGGCTCAGGAAAACAAACAAAAGTTTTAGCTTCACTTTCACAATCTTGTGTGACTTCTAGAGAGCGCTCATTCAGATGAAGACAGTCTGTTAGAAAGCACTAACCTGTCTGAAAGGGAAATATTGCATTGCTTGAACTGGCAGGGGGGTGAAGATGCAAGCCCTGTCACAGGGAGCAGCGCTCGTTTTTTTAAATATCTCTCATCCTGCTGGGGGCTACTGGTGTGGAATTGACACCTGGGAGTTCTCACTGGCAATTAATGTGCCACAGCTGTTGAAAATAATACTCTCCTGTTCCTAATTGCTATACCTGTCGTGCTACGCTATCTAACAAATTCCATAGGAAGGCTACAGAATTCCTGAGTATATTTTCGGACTCTCGGGCAGTAAAGCATCAGTAAATAGGCTCTGATACAATCTGGTACCTGAGTGACGGTGGGTAAGGCAGCAGCCTGGGGGGTTATGTGCAAGGCACAGCACCTTCTGCTTTTTTACACAGCTCTCTTCTGCACTTTCTGGAGCTAGAAGCGAGCAGCGTTACGGTTTGACACCTCACTGCAGGGAGAGAGCCAGGAGTCTCGATGCAGCTCACAGGGAGCCGCTATCACCGCTAATAAGCAACTATAAAAACCCATCCAGCTTTGGGAGGGGGATAGTTCCCTCAAAGTCAGAAAAATACCCGGTAGCATGAGAAGCAAACTATCTCCTTCTCTTCCTTTCTCTCCCTAGCCTTCCAGAAAAAGGGTAATCAGAGGAAGGAATAAAAGCCTTTATTGCCAAAATCCTTGCCGTGCCAATTCTAACAAAACTCCAGACTCTGCAGCAAGGCAGCCCGCCGCACCTTCAGAAAGAGTAAAATGGTAGGTATAAGGCAAAAAAAAAAATTTGTCAAAACAGATCGCTAGATAACATCGCGCTGGAGAAGGGAGGCACAGGCGCTCCGAGGCTTTTCCATCTAATTCGGTTATGCCCGCCTAAGACGCAAACACAAACCCCAGCGCGAGGCGGGCTCCGGCTTTAATTAGGCTCCCCGAGAGAAGTCAGCCCCAGCCATATGGCATTTTCCTCGGCGGGTGCGATAAACTGACCTTGATAAGGAGGGAAACGCACGCTGCTTCTGTCGGGAGCATAAACCACGGGCAGGATGCTCCGGTGGAAGGAGGGGG
>NW_015090772.1:485727-515185 GCF_001431845.1 Calidris pugnax
GGGGTCTCCGGGGGAGGGGGGGAAGAGTCCGGATGGTGGGAAGGGTCGGGAACCGCATCCCTATGGATGCAGCGCAGCGGGGGGGTCATGGGGAAGGTGCGGCCTGGTCACTCGTTCCCATCATCAGTGAGTCACCGCTGTGATTTTTTTTTAATGTCCTGTGTCACTGCAGATTGCCCTGGATCAGGCTAATTACTTTCCCCGTGCTGGCTTTTTTCATTCCCTCCTTGGCTTTCTGTTTGTGTTTTTATATATTTTTTTTTCTATGCTTGTTTAACTTCATTTTAAAATAGCTGCAGCTGTTCCCTGCAAGGTAAGGGTTGTTTTTTTTTTATTTGATCTCAGCTTGAAGTGCTTTGTCAAGGCAGATGTATTCCAATAAATCTTGGCGGGTTCTCAAGGAAAATATTTTCTAGGAGAATATTTTTGTTTACGTTAATTTCGTGGCGTTACAAATGCATGGGTTTAGCAAACATTTGCTTCTATGCTAACCTACACTTCCCTGTGTTCGTAAAATGGACTCTGAGGCCACATTTATTTCAAAAGTGTATGTAAAAAAAAAAAAAAACAACCCCAAAGCTTTAGGAAGTATTCTGCATCAAATATTTTGTATTTCCCCAAACACATCTATAAGTAAATACAAGTCTGGGTATTGCCCCCCAAAAAACCCCAACCAAAAAACCTTGTTACTTCTTTAAATAAAAGCAAGAAAAAGAACCAGTGATTTTCAACAGTAACACTTTCCAAGAACAACATGACACGGCAACAAATCTGCGACTGACTGAAAGGAAAGGTCACTCATAGCCTGTACTCGAAGAGTATTCAATAATATGCACCAACCGTTTTTAATAATTGAAGAACTATCTGGGTGAAAATCCCCCTCCAATCTTACACTGTTCACTGAATCCCTGAAAGAAGAACGTGTTTTAAGATCTGCCGCCAAAATCAATTAGCTCTAATGCTTATGATTACACCGTGCCGTGAGATCGGAGAGGTAAAACCATGCCCCCACTCCCCACACTCAAGCTAATAAGCTCATATTAAGTTGAGTTCAAGAGTAATGTTATCGCCTTGCCCCAGCCTTGTGCAATTAGGTACACGGAGAGTTTCTACCTTTCTCTAATATTTCACGTTCTTCTCCGCTGGAGACAAAGCGTTGGGCTCGAGGCTCTTTGCTCCCCAGCAGCACAGCAATCAGTATGGTTTTACTCAGCAACAGGACTCCACGGGGAAGGTATTAACTTATGGCACGCTTAAACCAGCCGTTAACCACCGAAAGACTGCAACCAGGAGAAGGGAAAGGGAAGAACAAGTGAAGAAATACTGTAATGGATCGTATGCTGGACTTCTCTACTTGTCCACATCCACCTGTTGGATGCCCTGTTTGTCTTCACCTACTGGTTTTGCTATCTCACTTCAAAATAAACTGACTTCTCTTTGCATCCATAGCAAGTATTCTCTGATCGATGTCATTCACAATAAAAATAACCCTGACTAAAATCTTTTTTTCACCCCTGTAGGCAAAATCACAAGGCACAGATGGGTGAAACTGAGGTTTGCCAAGCTTTCCCTGGAATCAGGTAGGACACAGCCATTGAATAATGAAAATAAGGATCTAAATGAGGACACAGAACAAAAGAGAAGTCTCAGGAAAATAAACTCCATAGCCAAAGATGAGACTCGAGCAAACAAAATGTGCCTGACCCCCTTCCCACCCAGCACCCGGTGACTGGGGAGCAAAGCTGGCCACTGAGGGGTGCAAGGCCAACAGAGGGATGGTCATCGGGGAAAGGGGAATGCCCTCTGGGTTTATCTCACTTCCTAAAGCTCTGAAATTCCCAGTCCTCCATACGTTCACAAGAGAGACAGGTCAAGCTGCAGGCCATGCAATCTTCCAGTGACCTCAGTGTGGGGAGAACCAAAAGAAGTCAGACCCCCAGTGTGCCCCTGTAGTGCAGCCACCCTTCTGGTGCTAAATAAGCTGCAGCATGCAGAAAAGCCTTGTAAAAAATAGCAGATCTCATAATAATGGGGTGCAGGACAAGAAAATAGGTATTTTATTGGTGGTGAGTTTCTCTTGTCACAACACAGCCTTTTCCACAAAGAAAAAGAGGATCAGCCTAATGTAGACTGAAATAGGCAGGCGGGTTTTGCTTGGAAAGCTCAGCACTAAATGGCATAATGGTGTAAACTACACGTGGCTACAGGGCTGTGGTGGCCAACGGGTGACTCCTGAGCTGGGTGACCAGCTAGCCACACTTGTGCAAGGAGGGCAGGGCCCGTGGGAGCCTGCCTTATCCCAGCAGTGGGCAACCCAGGGAGGGTGTCTGACCCTGCAATGAATTTCCCTCTGCCCTCAGCAACCATGGAACGGGGCTTGTGGCCACAAGGAAGATTTTCAGAGCGCAGTTAGAATCATAGAATTGTCCAGGTTGGAAGGGACCTTTCAGATCATCCAGTCCAACCATCAACCTCACTCTGATCAAAACCATCACCAAACCATGTCTCTAAGCACTAGGTCAACCCATCTTTTAAATACCTCCAGGGATGGGGCCTCAACCACTGCCCTGGGCAGCCCAGTCCAATGTGCAATAACCCTTTCCGGGGAAACATTTCTCCTAATCTCCAATCTGAACCTCCCCTGGAGCAACTTGAGGCCATTTCCTCTTGTCCCATGGCCTGTTCCTTGGGAGAAGAGACCGACCCCCCTGGCTACACCTTCCTTTCAGGGAGTTGGAGAGAGCCAGAAGGTCTCCCCTCAGCCTCCTTTTCTCCAGGCTCAACCCCCCCAGCTCCCCCAGCCTCTCCTCACAAGACTTGTTCTCTAAATGGTTCCTGTGGTCAGGAGTTTTGGTCATCTTTTGCATGGCATAGGATTGTCGCAAAACCTGCAAATATTTTGGTTTTAGGGGAAATAAAATTCACACTGGTTTGGTGTCCCTCAGAGAATATACAGTGGGATGCAGAGGGAGGGTGATGGCCAATGCACTCAGTCACAATGGACTATATAAAGGGCTTTGTTGACAATCCCAGACCACTCCAGGAGGACTCTGTGAAGTTTGCTTTCCGAGTATCCCAAACTTCTCAGCAAAGGTAGGGTTTTTTTAGTGAGGAAATTGGATATACAAATATGGGCAGGACCTGCTGGAAGGACACCACTCACTGTGTTAGGCACAGGGACCAATTAGGAATTTATTCCGGCTCATTGCTGTCTCAGGGCAGAAAATAAAGACAGTAATAAACAATTAAGTCTCTCTTCCTTTCAACAGATCTGTTAAGATCTCAGAGTATTTCCTCAAAATGTAGCAAACAATAACCTGGAAGTCATTGTAACCTTTCACCTTAGGATCTCAAAGAACACCATAAATACGAATCATTTTATAAAGTGTGCATGCAAAACATGGAGTATTATGATAATTCACTTAAACTAGTTAAGTAATTCATAGCCCATAAGCAAACAGGAAAAAAGCAAAAGAGCTGAGAGGAATGGCCATTTTTTAAATCGTATTTAGTATGGGATATGGCATTTTGCCATGACTTTTCTTCAGAGATTTCAACAGCCGGGTTCCCTGCCCTGCAAGTCTCACGGTGGAAGGAGGAGCTCTGAGAAGTGTCAAGTGTGAGAAGAGAAAAAGGAAAGCTGAGAGACAAACAGCATTAGGATTATAGACATATGTTACTAAAGGAGACAGCTTGGATAAGTTTTGCTGTTTAACTTGCAGCAGAACTTCAGCGAGCTACTGCTTTGTAAAGAAACAAACACACTAAAGTCTCACAACCAGCATGGAAACACCAGCAGACAAACTGTGAGTGATGGAGGGAGGGTGTCTTTTTGTGTGTGTGTGTTGTTTTGTGGTTTGGGAGGGGAGTGTGCGTTTGTTTTTTTGTTGGTTTTGGGTTTTTTTTTGCAGTCAGTTAAGAGGTAACAGCAGCACCATATATCTAGTAAAAGAGCTGGCAGAGCAAAGAAAAAAAGTAACGTGGTTTCAAGATTGACCCATGATTACCAGGAAAATTAATCAGAATAGGAATAAAGTTTCAGAAGCAAATGTGATGCTGACCATTCCACTGCTAATTGCAGATAGCCTCATTCACTCAGGGTGCACAAAAGAGAGCTTGAAGGTGTCTATGGAAGATGCCTCATGCAGAGAAATGAAGGCTCTTTTACTGCTCTTCCCTCATCCCGCCAACAAACACATAAATGAGTGAAGCCAAGATTCAATTCCTACATTTCTGCAAGTAAAAAAGAAAATTCTTAAGGTGCGGTGTGTCCTTCAATTGCCCTGTAGGATGAACTTCATTTTGTGACAGTGACTGAAACACCCAAGTCAGGTGCCCTTCATCCCCAGGGTTCTTTTTTAAATATCAAACTCCTTTCTCCACTTAGCCCCACCTTTCATGCAATAACTCCCTCTCGTTCATCAACCCGAGCACAAGCAACAGCAGGAGGGGTGTTGTCCACTCAATTTTTTCTTTAGAGCTTCACTTATGTCCTGTGCAAAGCAGCACTGAGGGTGTGGTATCGCGTCTTTTATGCATTTGAGCACAGCTCTGTCCTTTACAAATTAAAAAAGAATGAGAAGACGCTGTGTGGTGCCCAGGGGAGGAATAAGAAAAACCATGCAAGTCTCCAGCTGAACAGGAAAATGCTCACGTTAAGTCTGCTTTGACTTCTCAGATCCAAGTGCTGAACAAACAGGAGCCAGTGTTGGTTTAGCTCTTGTTCTCTTGTGTTCAGCGGTATTTTATTGCAGCCCCATTTGCTTTCTTTGTATCAGAATCAACTGGTGCCTGTGAAATTTTGGACTTAAAACAAATGCATCTAAATTCGCTTTTACTCCTGTTTGGTTTTACTGCTCCAATTCTCTAGCACTGTCAGAAACTGTCATTTGCCTCTATACATAACTGTTACTTAATGCCTCTGCCTAGAGCCAGGCTACAGTCAACTAGGTTGTTTATCATAGAAAGGCCTATTAAACGCTTTTCTGATTCAAATAACTTGAGCTTTTTCATTATTTGAAGTTATTAAAAATTAAATTTTGGAAGCTGTCATCAACCCAACTGCCTCGGACTAAAGTTAGCAAATGAAGGTGATGGTGTAAAGAGCTTCCCCCCCCTTATTATAACTCTATACAAACTATCCTCAGATGCTAAGAGTATACATATATATATATATAATTCTCTGCTTATATTTTACAAGCTAAATCACAGCAACAATGCAACAAATCCTCATGAACAGTTTTAAAAATCCTAGGCGGTACAAAACCAGTGAATTCTTTAAGCAAGATTAGTCAAAATTAAAATACTTTGTATTAACTTCTTATATTTTAGTACAGCCTGAACAAGGTAGTTTTCATAAATTCTTTTTTTTTTTGAAAGAAACCATAATTCTGACAGTAATTTCTGCATGCAAATGGTGTCAACAAAACCAGCGGAGCAGAGTTTTCCAGCCTTTTAATTAGGGGATATAGGATTTTACCAGTTTGGAGATGCAGAGAAAAGGTGAGCTTGCTCACTTTTTTTCCCTTCTTGTTAGACCATTGCATGGGAAAAGGTACATTTTCATCCACACGAGTGTTTAGACTTTTATGAAACTTTTATGCAGCCATACCTAAGTCCCTACTTCTGTGACACTCAGCTGTTCAGACTCAGTATCACTCAGTATCCTCAGGTTGAGGAAAAAAAAGGACATTGTCAACAGTAAAAATGCCCTGTGATGGCAGGGCAAGCTCTCTGCAAGTGACAGTCTGGTCCGTGAGCATGTCTGAATCTGGGAAGCAGACCATATTAATTAGATACACTGGCCAGTAAGATTTACCCAGGCGTAGCAGTAACAGATACTCTGAGAAACTTGTCTCCACGATGCATCTAACAGAGATGGACATTAAAATAAAAATTATTTCTGTGATTATTCTTTCATCAAGGTAGTTTCTCCGTTGCCAAACACAAAGCTTAGAGACAAATGCATGGCAGCAATCGTTACGGCAATTAAAAGAAGGTTGCCTGCCAGCACCCCTCTCCAGAAAAGAACTGAGTCAAAGTATTATGAAAGTAGATGTGTCAGATGCTGGCACATCTAATCACATTACTGTTTGACATATTCTTGCACAACCTCTCACATGCTTTGATTATGCTCAGTAGCCTTTGAGCTGGGCTCTGTAAAAGCCCATAGAAAATACATTGCCTGTTTCAAAGAGCTTACCCAATAATGCTCTAATTCCCCTCCCTGGATTTTCTAATCAGTTTGTTCCTTGGTGTTTTCTCACACACAAAGTAAAATTCTTCTGATTTAACTTAGCCCCAAAAGAGCATGGGACATGTTGGAACAGGATTATATCTGTCATAAGCTGCCAAAATGACTGTGTGGCTTTATGCAAATCAAATCCTCCAAGGATTGTCCCCAGTCCACAAAAGTTTCTTTTTTGTATATCTGCCTTGGGACCTCACATCAGCTGTTTTACTTTCCCATCTTGTTTTCAAGGTACGGTGTCTGGCAGGACCACGTCACTTATTTCACCTTGGCTCACTCTCGCTGAGGGATACAGGCACTGCACGGATGCATTCCTTCCACAAAACCAGGATCTTCACATTAGCGGTATCTTATTGCAAACTAGACTTCGGAAGCTTCTCATTTTTATAATTCCTACAAGAACTACCTTTCCAGTTTGGAAACGGGAGTACATCAGCCCTGCCATGGACCCGGGACCAGATGACATCCGCCCTCTCTCTCTGCTCAGCTCTCAGACTAACAGGGTGTGCCACTCCAGACAAATATTTATAGACTGAACTTCATTTCCTTATGCAAGTTCCTGCTGAATGTATATAAATACAGCAACCAGAATTTAAAAACCTAAAATACCCACATCTATTAATTAAGAATTTAAGGGGAGAGACTGGTCTCTAATTACACGGCACAAACTGCTCATTTTCCTATGGGTGCCAATTATTATTGTTCTCCTCAGTGGCATCTCCGCTGTAGGCCGTGGGGTAATGAAGAAAGCTGAGTAAATAGTGCATAGAAGATATCTGTGAATCATTAACAAAGTCATTAAAACAATTATAGATGATTTGTACTGAAATAGGGTCTAGCACGGAGAATTTTAGTCATCTTGTACACAGGCACATCTGTGGCACCGGGAATAGAAAGCTCGGCAGCCAAGTCTTAATCCAACAGTCTTTCTGATAACACGACCTTTTCTTTCCTGACCTCCACTTGGAGGCCCTCTGTTGTTTTCTTGAGGACATTCTTAAAAGGGATGATTCTGATGCCTTGGCTGTTTGCCGAGGAGATAGCTCCGTGACAGGGAAGATGGCCATGGCCCCCACGGCAAGGCTCAGCAGGCCTGACAGCTGGGTTGCCCTGGAGGGCAGGAGTTCTACCCTAACTGTAAAACAAATATAAAGTTGCAGACCGACATTTATTTACTTTAAATACACTTAGGCATGAGCACGACCAATCAATGGGCGGGTGAGTTTTCCATGTGCTGGTACCAGCGTGCTGCACACGTGCGATCACCTTCCCAGTAACGAGTTCGAGCTGCCATTGTCTGGATCCTCCCCATATGCAAACCCACTTAGATCAGGCCTCCATCAATGTGTGCAATTAAGCTGTTACAGCCATCACTGCTGGACGGCCTGATGTCTGGAATGGCAGATGGCCCACAGCTCTTACTGGAAACTCTAGCCCTTTTTATTTCAGGGCTCCTGGTTCTGTAACTTTATGTCTTCATGCCTGAAGAGCGAAGCTGGAGTGGTTCTGTGGTGACATCTGCAGTCCCACTCCTATTCCACACCTGGTGCAGAAAAGTGAGGAATCCTCTCTCCTTTAATTAAACTGCCTTAGGTGAAGGTCATTAATTTCTCTTTTTCTTTGAAAGTGCTATGGAAGGTAATCCTTGAAAAAACAAACCCACTACAAGTATCTTCTGCTGTAGAAGAGAAGAGACAATAAGGTTTCCACAGCAACTATTAGTGGTGACCCAGCATACATCGTAAGTATTATGTGACTTCATTACTTCTAAACCATTCGATGCTCTGTATTAAACAACATTAACGGGAATAGATTCAGTTACAGTTTTAATACCGAATCCCAGTTGATGTACTTGATGTAAATAGCTTTACTGCAAGCTATAATTCTTTAAAAGAAAAACCCCAAACAGAGCAGCAAATAAATTATCAGGCCAATGTTGCTGTAAGACTCCAGCTTTTATATCTGACGTTCATTTGTTTCACTTGCAGCTATATTGCCCTTTCTTGAAATTTAATCTTACCGCTACTGGATGTATAAACATATTTTTAAAATCTCCATATCAAGTACCAAACAATTGAAAAGTGCTCTACCCTTGAAGGCATGATCAAGGATTTTCACTTAGTGGAAGGCGGTATTTTGCCAACGGAGAAGTAAAAGGGGAGTGCAAAGGGATAAGGCTGAGAAGATTCAGGATGCCTGTAGCCTCCAGACACAGCTTTATCTGTGAAGAGAGTTTCTCTGAGTGCAAGACGGTAAGGATAAGGATGAATTCTTGATAAGGAGCAGGACAGAAATACATAGGATTTTACCAGCTGCATGAATAATAAAATTCCTTCAGTCTGTTGAGAAAGTCTCAAGAGCAGGAGCAAAGAACGTTTGTACCAGCTTCTCTGGCCAGCTCTAGTACCCAAACATCCTTTCCTACTTATAGAGAAAATTATAAAGGACCAGGTACACACAGTCGTGGAAGCTGGTATCTCCAATCTAGGACAAATCTGGGGCACAGGGAAGCACAAAAGAGAAATGACATGTTAAGTATATTGGTGGACTGTGTTTGATGGTTAATGGAGGGATCCATTCTCCTTATCTTCCCTGGAGCATTCAGTACGCCAGACCATAAATAATATTAAAGCCTACTGCTCTCTTCAACTTTTTCTTAATGTTTGGTATGATTTGCATTTTAAAAGAAATGCAATCAGACCCACACACTTTGCAGTGCATCTCACAGACACCACGGGAAGGAGAGAAGAACTCCACATGGGAGATGTCAGCAACATCCTTTTCTACAAGAAAATGAGAAGAGACTGTGTGATGAGAACGATACCTGAATCTGTATCAGGGAGACTACATTTGAAACAGTGGCACCAACAAGGTGAACCTCAGACAACCTCATTATTCTCTGGGTGTGAATACTTTCGTAACTCTTCTCCTAACTGCCCATTCCTTGTCTTGCAGTCCCTGAATGTGCAAATTATTCTACTTCCCCCTGCCTGTACTGTACCAAATGTATTATGGATGAGACCCATAATTTCAAAGCAGAAATAATTTCTTCAGGAAATAGGGGCCAATTGCTTTCCAAAGTTTTTATGCAACTATTTTTTTTTTTATCTTGCTAATTATTATGTTTTATTATTTTGAAGACTTTTGAATGCTACCCTCTGACATTACACCTTACACACCCATCCAGAAGATTAACTTGCTTGAGTTGCAGCAAGTATTTCATATGTGCAAATAGTTTCTTTGTACCTAGAATATTCAAGTATAATTTTCAGCTACTGACAACAAAAACTCTGCTTTTCAAATTAGATTCTTCTTTTTTCCCCTGCTGGGATAGGAAAATATATACCTACTATTCGTTAGTTTTTAAATAAATGGAATCATAAAGGACATCAGCAAAGAACTCAGCAGCAAATGGAACAACTGTTCTTGCAGTCTAACTATGGAGATAAATTGGATTTTTTTCCACAATAAATCTTCATGAAAACCACTAATTTATGTCTTTGGCCTGCTTTCTCCATCTACTGGTCTGAAATAGAATCTTTCCTATAGGAAATTTCAACACCTTCCAAATTAAAATCTGACCTTTGTATTTGTAAGACAGCGAAGAAAACATGATGTCCCTGATGTTCATTCTCTGTGATACCAATGAATCACGTGCCACTGTAGTTCGTGGACAAGGACAATAGACATCTTCAATTATCTGGCCATATTTATGCTATTTCTTCTTAATATACCTCCTCTCTGTAGGGATCTGAGCTTTAATAGTCATGTCATAGCATAAGAATTAATCACAAATCCATGATTAATAAGTCAACCTGAACCTCATTCAGGTGATGAGCACGAGTCACTGTTTGAAGTTTGTTCTCTGCTAAGCAAAATGGAACATGTGAATGGAAAAAAATGGGGGACAGCTGCCATTTTAAACAGCGTAATAGCAAGAACATAGCAAAGTCTCTGAGGTTGGGAGTTTTTCCCTCATGAGAAGCCAGCCTGGATGAAGGCTGCATTCAAATGGTGGTGTCACCGTGTTCCTCCTCAGTCACGTTTCTCCCTCCTTCGGCAGCCACAGAGAGAGCTAGCTCAAGGAACTGATCTGGCCACAATCTGCCTTCCTGTGTACCTCTCAAAAAGTTATTTTTCAGCCAGCAGATTGCACTTCAGTCAGCTTAACGGGAGAGTGAATCACAGCCTGATCACCATTCTGACATCTCCAGGTTCTCCATTTTTCCTTAATAGTGCCTTAATTTGACTTGCCACATTTCCTGTGCTCTCCTCCTGGCAGGAGCTGATCACTCTATCCCTAGTTTATCTTTACTTTATGCCTAAAAGGTGCCCTTTAACCTTACAGCACCAACACGTAGGTGAGCGTGCCAACACTGAAGCCTGCCTACGTGCCCTGCTGGATCGGGCAAACGTGTATTTCCACGGGATGCAGGGGAATGGGCTGGTAGGGATCATGCTCAGATCAACATCCCCACGACATCCGTCTTCCCTGCGATCCCTTCCTCTAACCTACGGAAGACATATCGATTTTCAGCATGACTCATTGACAAGTTTTTACCTTGCTGCTCCGCGAGACTGGGGTGCTGAGGTTTGTGTTACTGGAGCAGGAATCCACTGCCTTTGCACAAGCAGCAGCTCAGGGAGAGCAGAGCCACAGGGGAGGGTTAACCACGTCTGGGCACATCACAGAGCTGTTTGCACAGAGAGCCCAGATTCATTTCTGCACTGCAGGCTGCTTTGCTTTTACTGGTGCAACCTCAGCAAACCCAGTTTTTCAGGGCCCATAAAATTAATGGCTTTTTCTCCCCCACCCCCACACCCCAGCCTGCAGCTTTGAGCACAGAAGAGGAGAGGAAAAAAAAAACCCACCACCAACTACCAAAAGTAAACGTAAAAACCCCCACCCTGTAAGCACCATTAGGCAATGTGAAATGTTTGCTGAGGAGCTCGGAGAAAAAGAAGAGGAGCAGACACTTGACAGCGTGTGAAGGTGTATAACCTTGCTGTCAAAGGAGAAAAGACTGTTAGGACAGAAGAAAGAGGAGAGCTCAGCGTCAAGGACGGCTGAGCAAGTGTTTAAAGGTAATCGCTATTTGGAAAGGTAGCCAGGAGTTCTGAGGCAGAAAAAAAAATAAAAATCCAGAGAAGGCCAAACCCACGTGGCCAAGAAAAAAAGATAAATACTCTGGAAAAACCCACAAGTAGCAGAATTAGGTAGTAAAAGTGCAGGTCTTAATGGCAAAATTTCTCACACTCTCATTTGTGGGGCTTTGGGCTTCTAAATACATGTGAATGAGCAAAGGTACAAAGGCTGCCTGTCTCCAGCATATTGCCATATGCCTTTGATGCTGAGCCACGCGTGAAAGGGACCAGCCCATGCCACCATGCCAGGGCACACGTGTCTGCACACCCCAGAGCACTGCACTCCCAGCCTCATCTTCTGTCCCCAACCCTGGGCAGCCCAGGTGCTCCCACCATGGGGAATAGGGGAAGCTGGCCAGGGCCACCAGAACCTGCACAAGCTGGTATTTCTCCCTTTCATGGAATCACAGAATCACGGAATTGTTGCAACCTGGTATTTCTCCCTTTCACGGAATCACAGAATCATGGAATTTTCAGACCTCTAGAGCCCATCTAGTCCAACCCCCCTGCCAAAGCAGGGTTGCCCAGAGCACATCACTCAGGAGCATCCAGGTGGGGCTTGAAGATCTCCAGAGAAGGCGACTCCACACCCTCCCTGGGCAGCCTCTTCCAGGGCTCTGCCACCCTCACCACAAAGAAGTTTCTCCTCATATTTGAGTGGAACTTTCCATGTTCCAGCTTGTGCCCGTTGCCCCTCGTCCTGTCACTGGGAAACAATGAAAAGAGTCCAGCTCCACCCTCCTTCAACCCACCCTTTAGATACTTGGAAGCATGAATAAGGTCTCCCCTCAGCCTTCTCTTCTCCAGGCTAAAGAGCCCCAGCTCTCTCAGCCTTTCCTCAGCAGGGAAATGCTCCAATCCCTCCATCATCTTAGTTGCCCTATGCTGGACTCTCTCCAGCAGTTCCCTGTCTCTCTTAAACTGGGGAGCCCAGAACTGGACACAGTATTCCAGTTGTGGCCTCCCCAGTGCAGAGCAGATGGGGAGAAGGACCTCTGTCAGCCTACTGGCCACACTCTTCCCTACGCAGCCCAGGTTCTCATTGGCCCTCTTGGCCACAAGGGCACATTGCTGGCTCATGGATAGTTTACTATCCACCAGGACCCCCAGATCCTTCTCCTCAGAAGTGTTTTCCAGCAGGTCCATCCCTAACCTATACTGGTGTCTGACACATCCCAACAAAGTGCCCAGGCTGACCAAGGAGACATTTAGCTTCCTGTTCCCTCTAACGCGATTGATCACGTATCGTCCATCTCTGCATGCCAGGATGAAATGGGCAGGCAAGAAAGCAAGAGGAGCAGGCTCTGCTTCTCTCCAAAATCCCTCAAAAATCCCTCCAAATGGAGCAGTTTCTCAGAAGGGGAACAGATGTGGCTTTGGCATGCGACAGGAATGGGAGAGGAGAGCACTGCAGTGGGTGCCAAATCCTTCTTTATCCACCCAGGCAGCCAGGACAAGGCTTTGATTCCTTGGCAAGCACCGCCTGCATTAAAGCTGCGGGTTGTGCTCATGTGCTTCCTGTGGTGCTGAAATAGAGCAACTGGGCACCTTCTGCACAGAGATGATGAGCGAGAACACCCCCTGCCCCGGGTACACGTGCCCACGGCGGGTCTGATCAGGAGCCAGCTGGGAGAGAAGGGAAATGCCACCGGAGCTGGCTGTGCCCAGGGAAGGGACACGCTGTGACCAGGGAGGGAGTTGCTGAGGGTGTCTGTAGGAGCAAGAGGAGCTTGCAAGCTGCTAAGACAGGGGAGCAGGAATCACTGAATCACAGAATCTTCATGGTTGGAAGGGACCTTTGAGATCATCGAGTCCAAGCACAACAACAACAGAAAAAACCAAAACCAAAACCCACAAACAAACAAACAAAAAACCAACCACAAACAAACACAAACCAGCAATCTTGGCCACTAGAGCATACCCTGAAATGCCACATCTACACGTTTCTTAAATACCTCCAGGGATGGTGACTCCACCACCTCCCTGGGCAGGCCGTTCCAGTGCCTGACCAACTCTCTCAGTGAAGTAATTCTTCCCAATATCTAACCTAAACCTCCCCTGCCCCAACCTCAGACCATTTCCTCTGCTCCTGTCATTATTCCTTTGGGAGAAGAGGCCAACCCCCACCTCTCTACACCCTCCTTTCAGGGAGTTGTAGAGGGCAATGAGGTCTCCCCTCAGCCTCCTCTTCTCTGAACTAAACATGCCCAGCTCCCTCAGCCTCTCCTTGTATGACTTGTTCTCCAGACCCCTCACCAGTTTGGTGGCTCTCCTCTGGACACGCTCCAGCAGCTCAATGTCCTTCCTGTAGCGAGGGGCCCAGAACTGAACACAGTTCTCAAGGTAAGTCCTCACCAGTGCCAACTTTGAGCATGGCTCAGACAGGTCCCAAAACACAGCCCTGAAAAGCTATATAGTATACCCAGAGCCTCCTACTTGGCTTCCATTTGCTCATTTCTCTTCATCCAGTTAGAGACATTTAATCCCGCCAGTTTAGTACCCTCTTAGCTTTCCAATGGCTGGAACAATCCACATTGTCTCACCAACTTAACTTGTGATCATTGTGTGGTAGCTGGCCCCTGCTAGGCACCTGTTTGCACTGCACACCTCAGACCTGTGCTGCCTTCAGCTTGCCTGGGTGTAATTCCCATCCAGCTGTGGGTTTCAATGGCATCTTCACTGATGTGACGGAATCACAGAATTGTCAGAGTTGGAAGGGAACTCTAGAGATCATCCAGTCCAACTCCCCTGCCAAAGCAGGGCTGCCCAGAGCACATCACTCAGGAGCATCCAGGTGGGGCTTGAAGATCTCCGGAGAAGAGATCTCCACACCCTCCCTGGGCAGCCTCTTCCAGGGCTCTGCCACCCTCATCCAAAAGAAGTTTCTCCTCACATTTGAGTGGAACTTCCCATGTTCCAGCTTGTGCCCATTGCCCCTCGTCCTGTCACTGGGAACCCCTGAAAAGAGTCCGGCTCCATCCTCTTTCAACCCACCCTTTAGATCCTTGGAAGCATGAATAAGGTCTCCCCTCAGCCTTCTCTTCTCCAGCCTAAAGAGCCCCAGCTCTCTCAGCCTTTCCTCATCGGGGAGATGCTCCAATCCAACCATCATCTTTGTTGCCCTACGCTGGACTCTCTCCAGCAGTTCCCTGTCCCTCTGGAACTGGGGAGCCCAGAACTGGACACAGGATTCCAGTTGTGGCAGGACCCAGTCCAGGATTCCTACCTGGAGGCAGGATTCCAGTTGTGGCCTCCCCAGTGCAGAGCAGAGGGGGGAAAGGACTTCCCTCCACCTCCTGGCCACACTCTTCCCTATGCAGCCCAGGATCCCATTGGCCTCTTGGCCACAAGGGCACATTGCTGGCTCATGGATAGTTTACTGTCCACCAGGACCCCCAGATACTTCTCCTCAGAAGTTCTTTCCAGCAGGTCCACCCCTAACCTATACTGGTGCCGGGGGTTCTTCCTCCCTGGGTTCAGGACACTACACTTGCCCTTGTTGAACCTCATTAGGTTCTTCTCTGCCCAGGTCTCCAGCCTGTCCAGGTCACGCTGGATGGTGGCACAGCCCTCTGGAGTGTCAGCCAACAGTGTCAAACAGGCGTTGTTACTGCTCGGGCTGCAGAGCGAGTGCTGGCCCAAAGCCACCTTTGCAGGCCAGACTGCCTGCATTTCACAGGGCTGGAGCCAACCCCATCCCCTCATTGGCTTCAGCGTGCTTCTGCCTTGCCTCTCCTGGCTTTCTCCAGCCCATCTTGCTTTTGGAAATTTCCCTGACACAACGCTCAGCAGAATTGTAGAGTCTTAAAAAAAAAAAAAACAAAATGGCAAGCTGGGGGAGGAGGAAATAAAACCGATCCCGTTTCCAGGCATGGCTGAAAGCTGCTTTGCCATCAGCCCCCGACAGCGCCCGTGTCATGCCCGCTGTCTGCTTACTTCTTGAATTCCCTCTACAAGTTACCCTAGTCAGAGGAAAATAAAAGTGACGAGCAGCGCTGACGTGTGCTGTGCTCGGAAGGGAGCAGGGGCAAAGTCCTCCCTGAGGTTTTAAAAATAGCCGTGCCGCACAGGGCACAGAGAGGTAGGCTGAGAGTTTCTTTTCCCCCCACATGCAGCTTCTGTAGGCACTTTGGATGCCAGGAGTGTCACGGCAGGATTTACTGCAGGTATTTAACGAGGCTGGCGAGGCGCACTGCGAGGCGACTGTCACAACGCCAGGATTTCACGGTTCGGGATCATTATCTAATCCGCTCCTCCAACATAGGGGGGGGAAAAAAATAATCGTACAGCTTTTGCCTTAATCACTTACACAGGTTCCTGAGCATATTTGCAGTAGAAAAATTAACACATCATCAGTTACTACAGATCAATTTCACTTACGACAGATTAAGACGTGGAAACACAGTGAGGATGTATTCTCTCCTTTTGAACCTTCCTTCTAAGCTTCCCAGAAATTACTATAATATACACAGTTCTCATGGTTTGGTTTTTTTTTGGCTCCCTCCTTAAAATATTAGGACAAGTGCACAATACCACAAACTCTTTAACCAATCAAGCACACAATTAACAACCAATTTATATGTTTTGTCTGCAATTTTCCTCAGCAGCAGTTTTAGTGGACACTAATGCACAGTCTTGGCTTGGTTAGAAAGCTCACATTTGCCAAGACAGTTGCAATTCATTGAAAGTTCTTCCTATTACCTCTAAAGGCTGCTGAAAAGAAATTATATACTCAGCACTGCCCACCAAGAAAAAGGCATTCACAATTTTAAGGAGATGATACCCAATCCATTTAAATAATTTTTTTAACAGTTTAGTAGAAGGCTGTACAAGGCCAATTAAATTTTTTATTGGCATTAAGACAGAGATAACTGTTGTGATAGGAATTCAATAACATTATATTTAGATACTTATTTTGCAGTGAAAATACATCAGAGGAAAATGGAAAATACTCCAGTTACCAGGTATTCAACTAATGCATACTAAATATGAGAAATACACCCAAGAAACTTACTGTAAAAATGCACACTGGCCTCAGGAATTCTTTGCAGTCACCAGTGGATTAGACTGTAAAGGGAATTTTGATTTCAGTGTCTTAATCCTAGGCTAAAAAAATAAGAGCTCTGTAGAGCTAGTTTACTGAGAAACTCCAACCAGTGCATGCATTGCAGAGACCAACAGAAATATTCTCCACAGGACTTTGTTAGTAGTAATTTGTTAGCAGTAATTAACCCAGCACTGGTGTTGGCCTACCAGCACACCACAGCCAGCCCCTGGTTTTAATGGATCTCAGGTGTTTACATTACTTTTGTAAAGCAGCAGGCATAGTAGGCCTGATTGCTACTGATGGGTAGGTCCAGGGTAACAGTGGAGTCAACTTAAGTAAGAGGAGATATCTTCTGCTTTGGTGCACCACGTGGTCCCAGAAAAAAACAGAAGATCCCACACCTGCCCCATGTAAAAAATGAATCACATCCTGGGGTGCTGGAGAACAGCAGATAACATCTAGAAGAGGAAATGAATTATTCCTATTATTAATGCTCATAAAAACTAAAATTTCTGTGGAGCTTTGCAGAACATGTACAAAGACACTCAAGATGTGTCTGCACTAACTGTAATAGAAAGTCACCCCCCCAACCCCAGCTACCAAAAATTAAATTATAATTCCAACAAAATATTCAGAGAAATGCTATTAGCACCAGAAAAAAACAAACAAAAAAAAATTAATCTCCAAACAGTGATGAATCCATTCTGTTGTAATAGGGCAGGGAATCCTTTCAACTCTAGAAACTTACACATCAGTTGGGAACAAACATTTACAGGACAAAACACTTGACATTATTTTTGCTCAGAGCCATGTACTATCCAGAGGAAACAGTGGCATTGCACACCACAAGCCAGTACCATAATGAATCTGGAAAAGGAAAGAAAATTACCCAATGCTTGGCTGAAGCCAATGCTATCTATCCATTTTACATAAGCACTAAGAGCAGAAACCCTTTCTAGCAACAATTCCTAGCTAAAATGCCTTCAACATCATGTTTTTTCCTACCTAGAGCCTTCTAGCAACAATTCCTAGCTGGAATGCCTTCAACATCATGTTTTTTCCTACCTAGACGTAACTCTTGCTTTGCACTGTTCCTTGATAAACTTCTTGTTACTCATAAGCATTTTAATAACCAAATATTACTGAACATACTTTCCCTAAAATTGGGAGAATAAATTCCCAGTTTAACCTATTATGAATTTTATTTTTGCTGCAGGAACACAAGTCCCTTTTATCGCTCTCCCGAGTCACACCTTTATAAATTTCCCTTTCCCTCCTTCACTCCTTTGGAGAAGCTTAACCACCCACAGGTTATATTTTTCCTGCAGGAGCACCACTCTGTGTCTTGTTCAATTGCGATTGATTCAATCTAAGCAGAAACCTTTCTCTTATGAGATTTTTTTAGTCCTTCCAAAACCAAGCCCAAGCCCACAGTGCAGGGTACGGTGCCTCTCTCTCTCACACATCATGCTGTGCCTGCTCCGTTGCCCTCCGTTCCGCTTGAGAGATGATGCCCTTTGTGTGGAGGCATCGAGTGGGTGGGTTTGCATTGTTTTCCCCCAGTAAAGTCACCTTCTAGCCTCTCTGTCAGAGAGCCCTTTGGTCCTAAAGCAGGACCTGCCTCTCGCCTACTCTTTCTAGCCCTGTAGAGCAGCCAGGCATTTTCCAGTGTTTAAATTTCTCAGCTAATAGGTACCAAGGAGCGATCACCGCAGTCAGGCAAACAGCTTCTCCCCAGGGGCCTCCATCTCTGCGTTTCTCCTGGAGCAATGTTTGCAATGATGCATTGGCACAAGTTCCTCATACAGATGTTATTTTGCTGCTAGAGTCCAGGAGACTAAGCATGTTCTTGGTGAAGTGACCCATCTTAAGCCATCTAGATTAAATAGGTGTGTTTGCCCTCTCTGAAACACACACGCAAATAAAGCTCAAGGGGAAAAAGCAAAAAAAAACCCAAAACAAGAAAAAAAGAACAGCTGTGTGCCAATGCTTGAGGGGGCAGGGAGCATCTTTATCACCTGGGATTCCTCCAGGCACACAAAAACCACAAGGGAGCCCCTTTCAAACCATGCTGCTGCCCTAAGGGACTGGCAAGTCAGGGTGAGAATGGAGGATGGCTCTTCATCTGGAGTATCAGGAGGCATTTTCTCAACCTCTTGCTCTCTGCTTTCCCTTTTCCTCAAGAAGTGATGAATGAGGAGAGCAGAGGCCTGGGGCACAGAAGGTGCTCCCTGCTCAGGTGGTGTTCCCAAAGCCATGGATATTTTCTCTGGCACTGGGAAAACTATGCAGATATGCAGACTGATGAAGAAAGGGAAAGGTGGAGAGTGTGTAAGTGAACATACAAAATCACCCCAATACAATGATCCTAAAGTCAGAAGGAAGAAACCATCATCAAGAACATACTCCTCCAGGTGAAGGACCTGGCATTCTGAGGACTCCACATACATCTCCTCTCCTGATTGAAACTGCCAGTGCTAGCATCCAGATGAGCAGTGGGAAAATGCACGTAACACCAGAGAAAGGAACAGAAAGCTGATGTGTACATCATTCCAGCAAATCACTCTGTAACTGTGCACAGCTGGGAACAACTGGGAACAATTACCTGGTTTTATGGATGGGGAAAACAGATGCATGAGGCATTTGCTGCAGAAAGTTGCACGTTCAGTTTGCAACGGAAAAAAAAAAAAAAAAAGCATGAAATATTGGTTTGCATTTCTAATTTCTGTGATTTAATGGAAATGCTGTATAATTTCAAATTCTCTAACTAGCTGTGGAAAACCTGAAATTATATTCCTGTTAAGTGATATGCTCCAAATGAAATTTTCTACCTGGAAGCTTTAATGAAGGGATAATGAAATCACTGTTCATGGGCAACCACCCTGAAACCTCACATTAATATAAGCTTACACATAGTGGCTGGGGATCTTAAAACACTCCCTAGGAGACTGTCTGGGAAAGAGCAGCACAGTAAAGACTGACTCATTCACGTCATTCCTCTTTTCTATTTTATTCTAACAATTCCTAGAATTTAGGAAGATGTGAAAAGTCCTTATTCAAAGGTGGGATGAAAAGCCAAAACCTTTTCTGAAGCTGACTTTCCTTAGATGGGCATATTAGAAGTTTTGAAATGTTCTATCTTTAAAGCTGGATGTTTCCACTGCCTTTTCCACTTAACCTACACCTCCCCACAGATTTTTTATGGTCCTTCAGCAATGACTGCTTATAAAATCCTGAAAGAATCCTCAGACAAAGTCTTTAAAGTAAAAAACTGTACCCAGGTAATTGCTATAGCACTCTTCAGAAACAGGCCATGATTTTTTAGAAATTTTCATTTCATGATTCATGATGATGAAATCATGATAATTCATGATAATTTAATGATAAAATATCACCATTTGTTCTAACCTGAATTTCCACACTGCATTAAAAAAAAAAACATGTTCTGGGATAGGCTGATAAATATATGTCAACTTAGACAAAATTTTAATATGGCAAAAAATAAACACTAGAAATATGCTTTGTTTGCTTAATTGGCAATTAAGCAAGTATTTAGATTTTTCTGACCCCACTGAGATCTAACGACCTTTAATAATATAATACTTTAAAAAAGAATATTCTCAGTTCTTTGTATTGGTAGCATTGGAAGTCAGAGTGGATGGCTGACCCTATGAACTTCGGTTTGCTTTTCACACAGCGTAAGAAGTGGAAAGTTGTGAAGCTTTTCCTAGTCCTGAAAGGGCTGTTTCCTCTCCAGATCTGTGAACATAAATCAACTGGGACTCACAGCAATACTGCTGAAGAGCATATCTCTTTCTTATGACTTGGCAAGGCTTGTTTAAACACCAGATGGATCAAAAATAATAATAATTAGAAGAAAAGCAGTATCTTCTTCCACTGGTCCCCCATAATCTTTTTTCTGTCTCACACACACCTACACTTTTCCAGTCACATGCTGAATGCCGCTCTCAGTAGGGCTCTGGAGCACCAAGTACTTCCCATCAAATCTACCCAGTAATTTGCTCTGCTGTGATCCTTCCTTCACTGGCTCCAGTTAAGGGAGGGTTACATGGAGCTGCTAACCTTTCCAGTAAATGAATAAGTGTTACTGGTACAACACACGGGATAGGCTGCAAACCAGTGGTGGAAACCCTTATGATACTGGGACCATGGACTGGCTCTGCCGTGCCCAGCCTCGCTGTCCCTACATCCACTTTCTAGGTCCTCCAGCAAAGTCAAGCTCGCTTGAGGCTGGAGGGGCAAAGCTACTCTAATTGTGTCTGTCTTAAATAGCAAATCCTCTTCCAACCTGTCTATTTTTATAAATGTCACATTTTCTGTACGGCTGACCTTTTCCTCTCAAGAGTTTTCTATCTGACTTGGCATGGGGAAAAACGAAGTCCACAATTTGGAGAACGGCGATGCTCTGGGAGGGCATATGCTGTGGAAATGCAGCACAGCCACTCTTTTCAGGCTCCTGATTATAGGGCTGGATGGCAAGTTCATCTGACAGAAATATAAGAGTGGATGGCACAATCAAAGGCTGAGAGAAACTGGTGCAAACTGGCCCATTAAACTGCTAAGTATCCTTTACAAAAGCTCAAAGATCAGCTTATTGCAGGACCAGCCTGCTGACTAAGAGAAATTAAGAGTGATTAAACACTCACAAACAAAACAAGCCACATGATCAAATTATTTTTTTTTTTTCTTAATGGAAAATCTCTCAAAGCATCTACAGGCTCAAGTGTCACTTGAATGTTTCCCACTAGGATTTAAACTGATGGAGCTGCTAGAAGCCTGCGGGTCGCTGTACAGAGAGCTCATTCCAGCTACATCTCCTGAGAGTCCTCCAACCTGCCCATGACCAAAAGAGAGCATTCTTGCATGGCATCAGTGTGAACAGAGCACATCCAGTTCCACGGAGCATCTGCAGTGAAGAGAGCTGGACTGCAAGCACCCAAAAGTCCTAAGGGGACAGGCTCTGTGGGGCAGTAGATCAGCACGTTGGGTACATGACCGGTGTGCATTTTGTGGACTAACCATGTTGCTACCTGGCTGGCCTGTGTCCTGGCCCCGAGGCTATAAAGGAGCTGATTACAGGAAAACAGCAGAATTACTGCCCGTTCAGTCCACTGAAGGCCATTTTCCCTGCAGTTAGAGAGCAGAAGTAGAGCAGACTTTTTTATTGCTTAAGCCCAGAGATAATAAACATAGAGGTTAGCCAATTCAATACTTTTAAGTGCCTTGTGTTTTTTTTTAATTTAACACAAATGACCCTTAAGTTCCTCTTTGTCCCCACTACAGTAACAAACAGCTCCCAGCCTTGCATGAAATATGCCTTTTCTCAAGCTGTGCTAAAACAGTTAAAAAATCCTCACTGCTTAGGTAGTGATTCTGGACAATACCATTCTGGTATTTCCCTTGAGGATGAAGATAAACACATTTTCTAATGACTCCCCTAAGAAACTCCAAGTAGTGAAGCTATTCCTCAGTGAGCACGTCTGCTTATCAAGCCGTCCTGTGGCTCTTCTGCAGGAAATGAAGATACCCAGAAACTCTGGTTTTTAATTGGGTCTGTGCAATAAAAGTTGCAATGCTGGGATCTCAGACCATTCTTTCTATGCTTTCAGGCTCCACCACCACGCACTGAAACGTACTCCCTGGTTCTAGCTTCCCGTTGTCATTTTCAAAGATATGATCTTCATTTAGTTTTCCAAAGCAGCGGGTACCACTAGAGTAACGGCTTGTTTAACTTCCACAGTGGCTCACAGTGTAAGTGACAGATTAAGGAGGAATAAATATTTTCAAAGGCCTTTTTCTGAAAAGTCGATCTTGTAAGTTTACCAGATTCTGAGGTCTCCTTTCCCTAAGGCACCAAAGGGAGTTAAACGTTGATTTCCAACACCCCTGGCTGCATGCCCAAAGCCCTGGGCCATTCGTATGCCAGTAGTTCTGCAAATCAAGTATTTTACTTCCTTTGCCTTGATGTCAAGTGCCTGAAAACAAACAGCTTCTTTCTGGGAAGAACAGCCTGTTTTGTAGGACATGGAGCCGCACATTTTTTTCACTTCCATTTCAACGAAAGCCTTTCACTTGCATCCAAGTTTCAGACTTGAGTTTGATCCAGGTGGAATTTCCTATGGGTTTTGTCTCATCTTTTAATAAGGTGGCCTCTCCCATAGTCACCTCCTTCCTTGGTACTAGGGTACTTTGTTGTCTCTTCTATCTATTTACCTTTCCTTGGAGCTGCTCAGCACTAACCAGGCACAAAGCTGCCAGAACAAGGCTGCTCTTAGAGGTTAAAGGAGACAAAGGCAAATGCCTTTTTCTTATATCAAAAGGCTGGCCAGTCAAAAAAGGGGCTTTTCTAAAACAGCCACTATTCTAAACAGCCACTCTGAAGGGAAAACCTCTGCGTCCAGTTGGGTTCTTTGCATGCTCTGCAGCTAAGAAAGGCGAGGGGAGCCCCTGGCAGCCTTCACAGCCAGAGCAGCCGGCTCCGAGCCAGCGCGCCGCAGCCGGAGACAGCCCGGATGCCCTGGCAATCCTGGAGCTCCTGCCCAGTAGGAACACAGGAGACTCAGCTCTCCCACAGCCTGCAAAAAACCAGCAGGGTATCTGAGAGACCTCTCAGACCAGCCCTCTTACCCATGACGTTACAGGAGTGACAAATCCATTTTTGCTGGAATATTTGCAAAAGTTCTCCTTTAGGCTACGCCAGGTATAAACAAGCATGGGAACAACCTCTGGGTTCTGCATAAGGCTGAAAGCAGGCAGACATCAAAATGGCAACACACATTGCCAAAAAGAGGTTTAAGATCACCGCAAATACTCAGATTTACAATTTTTTTTCCGAACAATACCATTCTGGTATTTCCCTTGAGGATCAAGACAAACACATTTTCTAATGACCCCCCCTAAGAAACTCATAGGCCTTCCTTTTTCTTGTTTAAAAAAAAAAAAAAGCCACATACTAGTAATTCAATGGCTTCTCAAAAGAAGACATGGAAGGCAAAACATAATGACCATTAGGAAGCTGCTATGGGTATGCCACCGTGCTCCTTATACCCCGACCACCAACCTGCCAGTCATCCCAACTCAGCCCTGAGGTCTGGCAGACAGCATTTAATACAGGTGCTAGGGGGAAACATTTTGGTTTCCCTGTTGGACTAAAAGTTTTAGTATTTCTTGCTTTAGAGTAATGAAACGGGGAGGGAGGAGGTGCCACAATCTGCAAATGGTTTGTGCCGTCATTTTCCCATGAAAATGGATAGGTAATTGTTTGCCACGGTAAGTATTTTTGATTGCTCACTCTTTCTGGATATCATAACTTATACACATTTATATTAAAAATGGGCGTAGCAGAGAAAATGAGGACCCTGCAGAGGCACTCAGAGCTAAGGCAGTAAAAACGTGTCCTTGCATGTGGTGCATTAGCAGGCCTGATGGGTGTCCTCTGTGATGCTCCTCGGCTGCGCGATCCCATTTTATAATAAAATACAGTCATGCAGTTTATTAACAAATCTGAGCAGAAGAGTATATCCTGTAATTACATTTTAGACTCTGTGCATACATTACTTTCCTTTCCTGACAGCCCAGAGCTGTTCTCATTTTTCAAGGCAAATGCTTTATGCTGCTGGCCAGTGACACATTCTCTTACGCTGTTTTTCGAAGAAAAAGAAATATGAAATGTTCTTATCTGTCTGTGAGTGCCCAAACAATTATTTTTAATCCAAAGGACAATTTCAACCACATCTCAGGGAGGGGGAGATGCCTCAAAGCCTGGGAAAACCTGTGGATGGGTGGAAGGGAGAAGGGCAGCAGAGAACACCTGATCTGTCTTACGAGTGGCCAGCACAGCCCACTGCCCCAGCCACACTCACCCAACTCTGCTGAGACACACAGGGGGAAACACAGGAGGCAAAAGATCCAAATCTGGAGGAAAGCAGGCTCCCTTGGACCTGTTACCAACAGAACAGCTTAAATTGCTGTGGGATAATCATCATGCTGCTGCAAAAGGCATGAATCAAAAGGGCATGCAAAGCTTTCTGAAGCCTTTGATTCTTACAGCTGTTTAAATCTAGGTGAATCACTCCTGTTTCCCAAAGTTATGTATTTCAATAAGTATGGTCTCATCCCTGGGCTTCAGTGAGAGCTGGCTACTCTTTATTGCCCCTTCTGTTTCTACTGTGAATCTGCCCTTTTGAAAAGTTAAGATACGGCATCTCATCTCTGTTGAAAATAATTATTTTTTTTTTTTTTACCCTGCAGTACCTGAGGTGGAAACGGCTTTAGGAAAATGTGAAGAAAAGTGTGGAGCAATCACAGAAAATCTGTGTGTATTTCATACCATATATGTAAGAAGACTGGCAAAGTAGTAATTACACTACAACTTTGCCAGCTGAGCCGGTGAAGGAACTGCTGTCTCAGGCAGTACAAGTAGTGTTGCCTGCTCAGGTCACACCATTGTGTTGTCCAGTACAAGCTCCCGGGCAAAGCAGGGTCAGCCATGAGCTCACACCAAGTAGCTCAGGGCTTTAACCAGTCAGGTTCTGAAAGCCACCAAGGATAGACATGGCACGACCTCTCTGGATAACCTACATCAAAGTCAGGATGGCAATTTCTGCTACTACAGGACTTGTGTCAGTCACCTGCGTGTATTTCATACCATATATGTAAGAAGACTGGCAAAGTAGTAATTACACTACAACTTTGCCAGCTGAGCCGGTGAAGGAACTGCTGTCTCAGGCAGTACAAGTAGTGTTGCCTGCTCAGGTCACACCATTGTGTTGTCCAGTACAAGCTCCCGGGCAAAGCAGGGTCAGCCATGAGCTCACACCAAGTAGCTCAGGGCTTTAACCAGTCAGGTTCTGAAAGCCACCAAGGATAGACATGGCACGACCTCTCTGGATAACCTACATCAAAGTCAGGATGGCAATTTCTGCTACTACAGGACTTGTGTCAGTCACCTGCAGCTTCTCCTCAGCTGGTCCCCACTTCATCACCCATGAAGTAGGGTGGGGGTCCTGCTCCTCAACCACAAATTCTTGGTAGCGTACCTTCAGTCCTGCAGCCAGCAATTTTCAGGTCCTGCCCTGGACATCTGCTAACAGGAGGCAGGACCCAGTAACCTGACCAGCTCCCTCCCACTCTTAGCCACTCTTTCCCAGTGAGGGCCAAAATTAGGTCTGCCATCATAAAGAGAGATGTATTCCAGGTCCTGCCCTGGACATCTGCTAACAGGAGGCAGGACCCAGTAACCTGAGCAGCTCCCTACCACTCTTAGGCACTCTTTGCCAGTGAGGGCCAAAAATAGGTCTGCCATCATAAAGAGAGATGTATTCTGCCTTCCCTAGATAACTTGAATTCCAGGTCTGATGTTAAGATGAGTGGTTTCTGTTCTTCCCCATCTGTATCTCACCTACTTTGGTAGGTGCTCCTCCTAATTTCTCTGTTCATATTTAACAAAGTCACCAGCTTTGAGTTCACAGTTAAACTAAAGTGCATCCAGGCAATCTGGTGGCCGGGAAGGTGGGTCTTAACTACATAAAATCTTCTCTGCCCTTGTGGTGCTGGGGAAGAAACATGGGAAAAGCCCTCCCTGGAGTCTGCCTCCTCTCCCCAAGCTGAGCCGTGTTCTGCCTTCCCTAGATAACTTGAATTCCAGGTCTGATGTTAAGATGAGTGGTTTCTGTTCTTCCCCATCTGTATCTCACCTACTTTGGTAGGTGCTCCTCCTAATTTCTCTGTTCATATTTAACAAAGTCACCAGCCTTGAGTTCACAGTTAAACAAAAGTGCATCCAGGCAATCTGGTGGCCAGGAAGGTGGGTCTTAACTACATGAAATCTTCTCTGCCCTTGTGGTGCCAGGTGAGCTGGGGAAGAAATGTGGGAAAGGCCCTCCCTGGGGTCTGCCTCCTCTCCCCAAGCTGAGCCGTGGTCTTTCCCTTGATACCCACAGGGCAGCAGAGCTCCTTCCCTGTAATAACAAGTCCACCACTATGACACGGCCATACTCTGAAATCCTTGCCTACAAGCAAAGCCTCATGGACTCATGAGAGGTTTTGATGGCTTTCCCCACCAAGATGCATTGGGTCTTGCACGCTGAGTGTGAGGACCAGGATTTATCCCAGCCCCTGCTATGACTCAGTTAATAAGGTGTATATATTCTGTGCTGCAAGGCAAGTGCTCCCCTGCCCTGAAGCCCAGTGGGGTGGCACTGCCAGTCATCAGACTGAAGAAGAGCCCTCCCAGACATATCATCAAAGCCTTCCCACACGCTTAACTGGTGAGCCAGTTTTCACCTCTCCACCCATTATCTCCGAGCGGAGAAGTGGTGTCACCCGATGACACAACATGAAATCCTTGCTCAGCTGAAGCACAGCCTCTGTCTCAGTTGCCTACGTCCACTGGGGTGGTAGCCTGAATTAGAGAAACTGCAAAATACTTTTTCAGTATTAGACCAGCACGCTGAATCCGAGTGGGAAAGTCAGCCAACCACAGCTCAGGAGTGGATATGTTTACTTCCCTGCATTTCCCTCTGGGGCCAAACCAGGTGTTTCTTGCTAATGAAATTGCTGAGATTTAACATAATTTAATATATACACACAGAATTGAACAGGGTAAAAAAGCAGTTAAAAAAGTGTGATGACTCAAGAAAGAATCAGGATTTTGACAGCTATTTCTAGGGCCCCTGTTCTGGTTTGGCTTTTCTTCTCTGCCTCCCCAGAAAGACTTGACTGCCTTCATTAAATCACATAAAATACCTTGAATTAGCTAATCAAAACTGTAAACACCCCCTATCTTTTGTGCACTTCTAAATTCTTGGTGAAGAGCATTTGTTGGGTGGTGGTATTTGGTCCTGTTCAGATTTCACCACCCTCTGGCCAGTTTGTACCATCCCAGGAGGCACAGGTCAGGATGGCATAGCTAGCACAAACCTTCCTCTTCTCCCTGCAGGGAAATTTCCTCATTAGGAGGGCACACAGGCATGAAAAACAGGCCAGCCACCCCTGCTGACTTCCCTTCCCATGAAACTCAGAGATGTTGCTATCAACAGAGCTCTGGAGGAACTCTTTGAGACACAAGGTTTTATTGCTACCTTCTACAGCCCGATGACCCAGAACTAGAAGACTAGTCCATGAAGGTACACAAGTATGGCATGAACACACATTGAAAAAATGACATGTTTAACTGCCAATCCCAATCTTTCATAATTCCAGAGATGATTTAATCATCTGAGCCAATGGTTTCAGGGCCAAATTAAATGACAAAGGTGACAGAAGGGCCCATCACTGCTTCCCTAAATAGCACAAATTGTTCTGACCTGTCACAGCAGATCAGGATGAAGGCTTTAGGCTAGGCAAGATAGCCATAAAGATCAAATGGGGATGAGGGTTGGGGACAACTAATGTGCATTTAATCCCAGGCACTCTACTGTGACAAGACTTTTGAAATTAAGTTCTTAAAGTTATTTAAGGTGGGTTTAGGGATGATATGAGGGAGTAGCCTTCAGACTCCCATGGCTCCATCACCTTGCCCGGAGTCCTGCATCAGCCCCTTTGCAGCAGGCTCAATGACAAGAAGACTGGCAGCTGTCCCCTCTCTGCCCCATGTTGGCTAACAGGAAGGTCCCTGGGGCCAAGGATGACAGTGTGGTCCCACGGTGCTGCCGATGCAGGAGAGGACAGAAGGATGCCATCATGGCAGACCCATGGCTGTGCACCTCATTTCTTCTCCCTGTCACCTCACCAGATGCCATTTCACCAGTGATGCTGAGGAAATGTGGAAACTGAAGGGGAACGGGCAAGCTAAAAAGCATTCAAGCAGAAAATGGTGGAAGAAATGCCATTGCCCTTATTGCTGCAATATCCAGGACATTGATTTAGGCTCTGTGTGTGCTAAGCTCATGATGAGGTCCATTTTCTCTGATGTTGCTTCACCCAGGGAATACATGGACTGGACATCTAATCTTCTTGTGTTGCCTGATAGTCCTTTTTACAAACTGCTTTTCTTCTCTAACTCCAGCCATTGCATCATAATGTTTGGAGGAGGTCCCCATTCTATTAAGAAATAACAATAAAACTAATTTCGGTGTTTGGAGAACTGCTTCTGTGCCCACAAACAGTAACCTCAGCAGATCACTGAATGGGAGTGTTACAATTATCCTCCAAACAAGACAAATCAAAACCGAAGGCATGGAGCTCAAATCCTCAGTGTGTCATATTTGTGTAAACACCCGAATAAAATAATCAGCACTGTTCTGAGACGGCAGGAGGAGTGGGATAGATGGGGACAGAGTGCTGGCAAGACATCTAGAAACCCCACAACCAGAAGCAGCAAACATCAAAGTGCCATGAGGAGGATGGATTTGGGTTCTCCGATAGCTTCATGTTTCATTGAACATGACATTTGTGCTTTAATGTTTTTAAATGGTAGAGGCAAAGTCCCTTCTGGGCTAAAGGAACCAATGGCTGGAAAACTCTGTTGCTGAGAGACAGAGCTTCTGAGATGGGTGCTGGGACTGCCCTAAACCCCGTGGGCTAGACAAAGGGCAGGACATAAAATTAAGGCCTTCCAGAGCACTGTTGACTCAGATATTTAACCGATCAAGCCTCTGGAGCTCTCTTGTTCATTTATCCCCACTATTCTTGCATGCAGCTTCAGAGATACTGTCTTTTAGGTGTTTTTTTTGTTTCCCCATTTCTATGCAGTTTCTTTACTAGGGCCCCCACCCGGGGCAAACACACAGGGGAATCTGAATGGCAACAATTCAAATGCTTCAGGGCTATCCTTATCCAGGGAGGGTTATCAGCACCTCCGTTCCACCTTGGAAAAAAGTTTGAGCAGAAACTCACCCTTGATTTTGGTCATTAAAGAAAAGAAGCGGTGCTTCTTTGTGCATTAAAGAAAAGAAGTGGTGCTCCTAGGAGCACCTTGCCTATGAGGACAGGCTGTGAAAGTTGGGGTTGTCCAGCCTGGAGAAGAGAAGGCTCCAGGGAGACCTTATAGCAGC
>NW_015090772.1:521750-636783 GCF_001431845.1 Calidris pugnax
CCAGTAACCTGAGCAGCTCCCTACCACTCTTAGGCGCTCTTTGCCAGTGAGGGCCAAAAATAGGTCTGCCATCATAAAGAGAGATGTATTCTGCCTTCCCTAGATAACTTGAATTCCAGGTCTGATGTTAAGATGAGTGGTTTCTGTTCTTCCCCATCTGTATCTCACCTACTTTGGTAGGTGCTCCTCCTAATTTCTCTGTTCATATTTAACAAAGTCACCAGCCTTGAGTTCACAGTTAAACAAAAGTGCATCCAGGCAATCTGGTGGCCAGGAAGGTGGGTCTTAACTACATGAAATCTTCTCTGCCCTTGTGGTGCCAGGTGAGCTGGGGAAGAAATGTGGGAAAGGCCCTCCCTGGGGTCTGCCTCCTCTCCCCAAGCTGAGCCGTGGTCTTTCCCTTGATACCCACAGGGCAGCAGAGCTCCTTCCCTGTAATAACAAGTCCACCACTATGACACGGCCATACTCTGAAATCCTTGCCTACAAGCAAAGCCTCATGGACTCATGAGAGGTTTTGATGGCTTTCCCCACCAAGATGCATTGGGTCTTGCACGCTGAGTGTGAGGACCAGGATTTATCCCAGCCCCTGCTATGACTCAGTTAATAAGGTGTATATATTCTGTGCTGCAAGGCAAGTGCTCCCCTGCCCTGAAGCCCAGTGGGGTGGCACTGCCAGTCATCAGACTGAAGAAGAGCCCTCCCAGACATATCATCAAAGCCTTCCCACACGCTTAACTGGTGAGCCAGTTTTCACCTCTCCACCCATTATCTCCGAGCGGAGAAGTGGTGTCACCCGATGACACAACATGAAATCCTTGCTCAGCTGAAGCACAGCCTCTGTCTCAGTTGCCTACGTCCACTGGGGTGGTAGCCTGAATTAGAGAAACTGCAAAATACTTTTTCAGTATTAGACCAGCACGCTGAATCCGAGTGGGAAAGTCAGCCAACCACAGCTCAGGAGTGGATATGTTTACTTCCCTGCATTTCCCTCTGGGGCCAAACCAGGTGTTTCTTGCTAATGAAATTGCTGAGATTTAACATAATTTAATATATACACACAGAATTGAACAGGGTAAAAAAGCAGTTAAAAAAGTGTGATGACTCAAGAAAGAATCAGGATTTTGACAGCTATTTCTAGGGCCCCTGTTCTGGTTTGGCTTTTCTTCTCTGCCTCCCCAGAAAGACTTGACTGCCTTCATTAAATCACATAAAATACCTTGAATTAGCTAATCAAAACTGTAAACACCCCCTATCTTTTGTGCACTTCTAAATTCTTGGTGAAGAGCATTTGTTGGGTGGTGGTATTTGGTCCTGTTCAGATTTCACCACCCTCTGGCCAGTTTGTACCATCCCAGGAGGCACAGGTCAGGATGGCATAGCTAGCACAAACCTTCCTCTTCTCCCTGCAGGGAAATTTCCTCATTAGGAGGGCACACAGGCATGAAAAACAGGCCAGCCACCCCTGCTGACTTCCCTTCCCATGAAACTCAGAGATGTTGCTATCAACAGAGCTCTGGAGGAACTCTTTGAGACACAAGGTTTTATTGCTACCTTCTACAGCCCGATGACCCAGAACTAGAAGACTAGTCCATGAAGGTACACAAGTATGGCATGAACACACATTGAAAAAATGACATGTTTAACTGCCAATCCCAATCTTTCATAATTCCAGAGATGATTTAATCATCTGAGCCAATGGTTTCAGGGCCAAATTAAATGACAAAGGTGACAGAAGGGCCCATCACTGCTTCCCTAAATAGCACAAATTGTTCTGACCTGTCACAGCAGATCAGGATGAAGGCTTTAGGCTAGGCAAGATAGCCATAAAGATCAAATGGGGATGAGGGTTGGGGACAACTAATGTGCATTTAATCCCAGGCACTCTACTGTGACAAGACTTTTGAAATTAAGTTCTTAAAGTTATTTAAGGTGGGTTTAGGGATGATATGAGGGAGTAGCCTTCAGACTCCCATGGCTCCATCACCTTGCCCGGAGTCCTGCATCAGCCCCTTTGCAGCAGGCTCAATGACAAGAAGACTGGCAGCTGTCCCCTCTCTGCCCCATGTTGGCTAACAGGAAGGTCCCTGGGGCCAAGGATGACAGTGTGGTCCCACGGTGCTGCCGATGCAGGAGAGGACAGAAGGATGCCATCATGGCAGACCCATGGCTGTGCACCTCATTTCTTCTCCCTGTCACCTCACCAGATGCCATTTCACCAGTGATGCTGAGGAAATGTGGAAACTGAAGGGGAACGGGCAAGCTAAAAAGCATTCAAGCAGAAAATGGTGGAAGAAATGCCATTGCCCTTATTGCTGCAATATCCAGGACATTGATTTAGGCTCTGTGTGTGCTAAGCTCATGATGAGGTCCATTTTCTCTGATGTTGCTTCACCCAGGGAATACATGGACTGGACATCTAATCTTCTTGTGTTGCCTGATAGTCCTTTTTACAAACTGCTTTTCTTCTCTAACTCCAGCCATTGCATCATAATGTTTGGAGGAGGTCCCCATTCTATTAAGAAATAACAATAAAACTAATTTCGGTGTTTGGAGAACTGCTTCTGTGCCCACAAACAGTAACCTCAGCAGATCACTGAATGGGAGTGTTACAATTATCCTCCAAACAAGACAAATCAAAACCGAAGGCATGGAGCTCAAATCCTCAGTGTGTCATATTTGTGTAAACACCCGAATAAAATAATCAGCACTGTTCTGAGACGGCAGGAGGAGTGGGATAGATGGGGACAGAGTGCTGGCAAGACATCTAGAAACCCCACAACCAGAAGCAGCAAACATCAAAGTGCCATGAGGAGGATGGATTTGGGTTCTCCGATAGCTTCATGTTTCATTGAACATGACATTTGTGCTTTAATGTTTTTAAATGGTAGAGGCAAAGTCCCTTCTGGGCTAAAGGAACCAATGGCTGGAAAACTCTGTTGCTGAGAGACAGAGCTTCTGAGATGGGTGCTGGGACTGCCCTAAACCCCGTGGGCTAGACAAAGGGCAGGACATAAAATTAAGGCCTTCCAGAGCACTGTTGACTCAGATATTTAACCGATCAAGCCTCTGGAGCTCTCTTGTTCATTTATCCCCACTATTCTTGCATGCAGCTTCAGAGATACTGTCTTTTAGGTGTTTTTTTTGTTTCCCCATTTCTATGCAGTTTCTTTACTAGAAACCCGGGGCAAACACACAGGGGAATCTGAATGGCAACAATTCAAATGCTTCAGGGCTATCCTTATCCAGGGAGGGTTGTCAGCACCTCCGTTCCACCTTGGAAAAAAGTTTGAGCAGAAACTCACCCTTGATTTTGGTCATTAAAGAAAAGAAGCGGTGCTTCTTTGTGCATTAAAGAAAAGAAGTGGTGCTCCTAGGAGCACCTTGCCTATGAGGACAGGCTGTGAAAGTTGGGGTTGTCCAGCCTGGAGAAGAGAAGGCTCCAGGGAGACCTTATAGCAGCCTTCAGTATCTGAAGGGAGCCTACAAGAAAGCTGGAGAGGGGCTTTTTAGAAGGGCTTGTAGTGATAGGACAAGGGGTAGTGGCTTTAAATTGGAAGAGGGTAGACTTAAATTAGATATCAGGAAGAAATTTCTCACTATGAGGGTGGTGAGACACTGGAACAGGTTGCCCAGAGAAGCTGTGGCTGCCCCATCCCTGGAGGGGTTCAAAGCCAGGCTGGATGGGGCTTTGAGCAACCAGGTCTGGTGGGAGGTGTCCCTGCCCAGAGCAGGGGGATTGGAACCCAATGATCTTTAAAGTCCCTTGCCATCTAAACCATTCTATGATTCTATGAAATGGGACACTTTTTCCTGTGCAAGCAAAGTTAATCAATACCAGTTTTCTGGAGTTATGGTTACGTGAGCAGAATATAGCTCTGGAAGTCAGACATGCTGACCTCATTGCATGGAGGTCAGCTAAGAAGTCAGTTTAGCCACATCTTGCTGCCCAGGTGTTCTGCTAATCCTGCCATTTCCAAGCCCTGCTATGGATTTAACTACATTGACCTGTGTGAAAACGTACGGTAATGAAATTCAGCTCTGGAAACTCTGTGGCAAATTTACACATTTTCAAAATTAAGTTACCATCACTTAGCATCTAGTTATTTATGTCCTCGAGGGAAAGTTTTTATTAGTATAGAGTGAAGGTATTCATATTTTAAAGGCAAAAGAATAAATGACCCAACTAATAGTTCATAAAATTATCTTCCCAACTTGCCTTGAATAACACTGCAAAAATAATATAATGAAAAAAGCATTACAGGACCTTGATCAAACATGATCCTTCAGGGCTAAGGAACCTCATTTTCCTGCATACAGATATGATTCACTCAGTCCTGCAGGATTTCATACCACATGAAGACATCAATATTTTCTGCTGAATTAAGCAGAGCAATTAGATAGCTACTCTACTGCTGCACCACAGAAAAATAGAGTTGGAAAGGATCATTTCATAGGGATATCTAGTCCATTCCTAATCAAGGATCAGCTAGACTTACAGTACTCCTGCTACAAATGAATGCTTCCCTCTGCAACAGCCCAGGTTGCTATAGGGGCACACCTAGACCAGGCTTAAAAGTCCTTTACAAAAGGTTTCTCTCTTTGCAGGAATGTGAAGTGAATTAATGAAGATCAAACCACTTCCCCTGTCAGCCATTTGTTAGGGAACGGCCACAACAAAGCGGTTTATCAAAACTAAAGCAACCAAATTCACTCACAGGTAGTCTGAAGAGCCTGGTTTGCTTACTTTTGAGGTCCCAATATCAAGCAGGTTGCTCAACAGCCACAGTCAACTGGTGCCACCCACAGACTTCAGAGGAATGCCAGTGCAGCCTCTTTGAACATTTCAAGCTGAGACATACGGTGCCATGGGGAAGCTGTAATAAAGCAGGGAGAAAATGAGCAGATCTTCCAGAAGACTCCCTACATGCTGTGACTAATACTGGTTTTTCAAAGCACGCAGACCTGGTGTGCAAAAGAAGCAGTGACAGACATGTGGAGTGTCACCGGACAGATGTGGTACGTAGCAAGTCAACTCTTGTGACTTCCCAGTGGTTCTCAACCAGGCCCAGTGAGCAGACCCTCCTGCAGAAGTCTGTGGGTGGTGGGATGCCCTGTGGACAGAGGCAGCAGAAGGGGGCTTGGTCTGCTGCATGTAGGGCAGGTTGAATGCAGATAACCTGAACACATACAAGACTCAAAGAAAAATTGCTATTTATGACTACTGACCCTATCTACAGCATAAAGCTTAAATGGACAGTTTAATAAGTCTGATCGGTCACCGTTTTTACATCAATTTAGATAAGCTGAGCTGTTCAAATATCGAAGAAATTGTAATACTGCAAAACCAGTACCTCTAAAGACTTTATCTGGTGCTTCTACCACTGCTAGGTGCTGACATGATGAGACTTTTACCCACTTGTGTCTTATGCACTGAGGTTATTATATCTTCACAGTTCATGGAGTAGTTAGATTACTTTCCCAGGGTCACATAACTCATCTTTGTCAAAGCTGAGACGAGAAGCCAGGTGCTCTCATTGCCACCCCTGACTTCAGGCTCTCATAGCTAGATTTTGTGTTTCCCTCTATTTTACTAGGAGAAATGTAATAGTGCTTCATCCTGCATTATATGCAGGAAAGGAAGCAGAAATTTGAATAGTTGCCATCTGCTGCAGTTGCTTTGATTTATTGCTTTCCAGCCTCAGCTGAAGATCAAACATGCTCTAGAGAGAAACACTTCCTTAGTTTGTTGTACTGTGTGCACCTCTGCTCAGTGCTAAACTAAGTCACAAGGACATGAGTAGAGAACATTCCCTTTCTTCACCAGAATAATTTATACCTTTAATTCAGTGGTCGTAACCAACCACCCAAAAGGCATTGTTCCTTCTATCCACTGGCAGCAGTTTTTCATTCAACTAGCATCAGATTCGAAATTGAATAAAACAATTATGCTTTGTAGTCCCCTGCCTGGCTTATTGTATTTTCTCAGAAAGGAACTCTCTATCCATTAGAAGCACACCCCTATCTTTCTTCAAAATGTCACACAGACAAGAGTAATTTTATGGCATTTCACCCCATCTGTCTACATTTTTAGAAATAAGTTTTGCACTATGTGTATTTTCATTTCCTATCCAAGTCCAAAGCCATATAATTCTTCAAATAATTACTGCTACTGTTTCCTTCAGATTACATAACTGTTCTTCATGTCTATCTAGCTGTCTCTTCATTTGTAGGTTTAATGTTGATTAAACACAAAGTACCACGCCAGAGCTAATTTTACTTCAAAGAGAGATTTTCACACTAGGGCAAATAAAAAAAAAATCAGCATGAATATCTATGCATAAAGTAATTTACTTTTTCATTCATTTTCTGTACTCCCTCAGCCCCTTTGGTATTACTGGAGGTCTTTGGTGTTTGAATTAACTCTGTTCCTTTGCACCCCGATCCGTCTTTGGCTCAGGTCCCAAGTACTGGTAACAGCTGAGAGAGGTAGTTCATGGACCTAAAGGACAATTTCTGGCAGAGTCCTACCCAGAAGGGTAATGTATGTCCTACCAATCAGGGAAAACAGTATTAGTAGTTGGATCGGGAAATACTAAAAAATTATGCAGTTTATGTGTATTGTCTGTCAATCTAGATCGAAAAGAAAAACCGTTACTTCCAAAAGAAATAATGTGACAGCAATAATAATAAAAGCTACAAGAAGAACCAGTAAAAAGCCTTAACAAAATCTGGTTGATTCTTTGTTATCTACTGTCCACAACTCCAGTTTGGTGGTTTTTTATACCAGCATGTGCCTGCATATCACTTGTGAGTGGTCAGTTATTCCACCAGCGTGAAACAGAGCCCTCAGTCTTATAGTCTCAAGTTGCATCTCTCAGCTCTCAGGCTTTGGGAGGCAATACCGTTTCCCCTGCCTCTCCCAGCTTGGGTCATCGCCCAAGACCAAGGCAACCCAATATAAATGGTCTAAATGAAAGTGCCACCAGCCCCTCTCACCACCTCCTGGGCAGGGAACCCCCCCATGCTCTTGTAAGCTGTGATTCCCCTGCCTTCAGACACAGGGTGAGTAATCCAGATGGCTCTTGCGTTAGCCTCTGAGATACCAAAGATGAGTGTTGCAGGAGGAGGGCTGACTTTTCTTGCCTCGCCAGATGGCTCTGAGATATCAAAGATGAGCTTTGCAGGAGGAGGGCTGACTTTTCTTGCCTCTGTGCAGCCAGACAGCCATGTCTTGAAGGGGAACCCATCTTTCCCTACATTAAACACCTTTACAGCGATGAGACAGACACGCAGAGCATTGTTCCAAAGTTACTTCCCATCCGCACCACTGACGGGCCGAGGAGCACCACGCCAGATGGCTGTTTCGCTAGGAACTGCGCCAGTGCCGAGCACAAAGAGAGTTCCTGTCCTCAAATATGTCAAGAAATAGCATTGAGATGGAAGGATTTTGGTCCAGACAACAACAAATAATCTTGGCGCTCCAGCAGATTAACTGCTGGCAGTTTCAGATCTGCTTGTGGAGGGATTCAAAAGATGACGCTGCTCGTGGCTTTTAGGTGGTGCAAAGACAAAACAGTGCAGACAACAACAAAAATGCTTTGTGCTTGTCAACCTTGAGCTAGGACAGCTAGGAAAACTCCGGTCTTGGTGCTTGAGACACTGACCTAATGGAGACCTTTAAAACCAACAGCAAGATTCCAACTGACCTCAGAAGCACAGAATCACAGAATGATACAGGGTTGGAAGGGACCTCTGGAGATCATCTAGTCCAACCCCCTGCCAAAGCAGGTCCACCCAGAGCAGGTTACACAGGAATGTGTCCAGGTGGGTTTTGAATGACTCCAGACTCCACCTCAGTGGACCCAAAGGAAAGGACACAAACAGCACACCACCCTAACCAAATATGAACCCATACATCTTTGGGCCCAGCCACAGCCAAACCACAGCCTTTTTCTCTTAGTTCCAATATCTCACTGTTTTTCATTGCCTTTGGGGCAAAAATTGCCACAGCGTTTCTGAGAAATCTTACATCTCACATACTCTTAGGAGAGTTGATTCATTGCATTAAATACATTAACAAAATCTGGAACACAGCGCTTCTCACCACCAAAATCATGCCCTACAACAAGAAAGAAACAACTCCAAAGGGAGCTTCAGGACAAAAATACTCAACCCAATCTTTCAATAAATAGCCTATGTGTTCCATTCTCTCCTCCAGAAAAATTTCAAGGCAGCAATGCCGTAGTACTTTGTTCACTCAAACACAGCAGTGACAAACCTATCAGGGGTAGGAAATAAGAACCCAAAGAAAACTCTAGAAGATGTTCTTTCTTAGTCCCTGCCTCAAATTTCCATTTCCTCTGGCAGGTTTAAGCTTACTGTGAGGCTTACAACAACTTGGAGTCATTCAGTAGCTTCATCAGCATTAAATTCCCAGAAGGAAATATGGCAGAATTATAGCAAGGATGAGGGTATCATGTGGGCGACCAGCAGCAAGCTGTCCACATCCCACATGTACACATTAATTTTAAATTCTGAAAGAAATTCTGATCAAAGCATTAATTGTTGATGTTTTAAATATTATAATTAAGTCATCGGGTTTTATCTTCTGTGATTTGGGAAAGTATTGTCACTTCAAATCTCTCTTGTTTTGTGCCAGAGACTTCTAGTAGACATGGATCTGGGATGTTAATGTTTGCATTTGTATTCATTCTGCAAACAGCTAAAACGTTCACCTCCTATGAATATTCAGTCTATAAAAATTCAGACAACATTTTTCACTTGCTGGCCAATAATTGCAATAACTTATTCACCAGAAGAGCTGAAATATACATAGTTGAGCAAATACCTATCTGTCCATCTAGCTACTGGGACAACTTCTTTAAATGCAAATAAAAGTTGTGAAAAGTACCTTACAACATTTAATCTAGTGTGAACTTCTATGAGGACTGGTAAAGGTGAAATACAGCCAAAGACAGCAGCCAGGAGATACACAAGTTCTTAGAGACTTCAGCCAGGAGACACACAAGCTATTAGAGACCTTAGTTTCCACTGGAAAAGAACTAAGAAACTCTACGTTTGTGCTTTAAATCTTACAAAACCACTGAAATTTCTAGGTAGAGATTAAAACAATGGAAAAGTGGTGGTAAATCACAGAGGAGAGCTGTGTAACCTTGCAGTGACACACAACAGGGAACAGCAAGTGCCCCTAGCTTGAGGTCATGGCAAGCTGGTGGTACCACAAAGGGTTTTGCTTCCAAGGAAGGACCAGCTGTGTTTCCAAAACCTCCATGGACACTAAGGAAGAGTACCTTTCATTGCAGCAGGGAGCTTTGTGCTAGGTTTGCCAATATTGCTGCTACAAGCATGTAATCATCAGCTTAACCTTTCCCTGAGTACCACTGTCTGTGCTATCAGATTTTGTGGCCGCTCCTAATGCTGTCTACAGTTAGGAGGTCCTAACCTGCTCCCACAGCTCAACTCTGCAGCTGAGCTGTCAGTATAACTTCAGTTCATGTTAGCAACCTACGACAATCAGCAAAGTACTTGAATTACACAGCCTAAGATACCATCATTCACTCTAATTTGACAAGGTGGATTTTTCCCCAGCGTGGCAGGCTGTCCAAAGCTTTCTGGAGGTCACCTGTAGCGCTGGGAGCTGGTGTCCCCTGAGTGGAGTAAGAGGCAGAAGTACATGCTGATAAAGGAGCTGACAAAGCAGAAGCCAAATGCAATTAATATGCATCAGAAAATGTGTTTCCAGGAGAGACAGGAAAGTATTCTTGCTACTGCACAAGCAAGTGCTGCCGCCTTGTCTAGGGTACAGTCCACAGCCCTAAGCACTTTGAAATCTCTAAGAGACTTCAAACCAAGTTGGAATAAAACCAATGAGGATGACAAATGGAGACATTTTTATTGGGGATCTGAAAGATCTAGGCTAAACTGGCCTAGAAAAACAACAGCTGGAGAAAAACATCCTAGCTGCTTTTCATATGGAGTTTGCCCAGCAAGAACTCTGGTGCAGTTGCCTGCCAAACCAGAGGGCACAATGCTGTGGTCTCAGGGAGTCCATTCCAGGCCTGTGGTTCTGGAGTGTCCATCTGAGGCAGTAACTCAGGGACAGAGATAATTTTTAAGAATAAGAAGATGAGTGTCAACACTGAAGCATGTTGGAAACAATGCTTTCGTCTCAGAAGCTCAACCTTCTGCATGCAAAACTCAGAGATTTCAAAGATGCTGGGGGAGAGGACTCCCTCGTTCCCCTCTGTCTGCCTAGAGAAAAGCCCCAAGTACAAAGTCCTAGAATAATGCATTATTCAGAGACAGAATGAAGCTCCATTTATAAATCTTTTTAACATCAAAGGGCGATGTTACCAGCAGACTGCAAGCAAGTTGCTGTGATTACAGTGCAATTTTCTTGTGAGGCAACCAACTGACTTTAAAATAAATAAACAAATGCAAAGCTGTTTTCCGGGGTGAAGGAGTTTGTTCCCTTTTTGCAAACCTTGTGGCAAATTCTAGCAGGCCAAGCAAAGACCAAACAACAAGAAAAGGCATACTTCTTAATTACCAGCTATGACATGATCCATCTGTGTCCAAAGTGGCTTCAGCAGAGCATTAGGACGTTTTCTTTGATTAGCAGAGACATCCACACCTATTGTCTGTTTGGTCCCGATTCTGCCCATGTGTGAGCACAATCTGGCACCCGGCTGGTAGGATGGACCTTCTCTGACCATGTGTGTGAGGCTCTTCATGAGCAGATGACTGGGAACTGCTACCTGAAGCAGCTGGAACAGAAGATGTAACTGGTGCATCTCTCTAGATTAGATTTGTAGGGCTAGTGCAGCTGGCATGAATCCATGTTTGCTATTCCTGTGCAGGACTGCGATGAGTCGTGGAGACCAGCCCTCCTGAGCTAAACCAAGTGCTCTCTTCCCACAGCTCAGAATCTGCACTCTGATATACGGGAGTGCTCCCATGGGTTAAGTCTTTTCTAGACGAAGATGCAAAGGAGGTGACAAGAGAAAGAAATCTGTCACAGGTACTGATGAGTACAAGAGGAAAAAAAAAGAGTTCCTTGGGGAATTAGGGACAGAGCAACTATTTAGGTTTCCTTCTCATGACTAATTCCTCTTCATAAATCTGAGTTCTGACTCTGTGAGGTGTCAGTGATAATAACTACAGTTAGATCTTTGGTTACTCTTGGATCCAGTCTTTGAACCTCTCCATGCTTATTTGGATTTTGCTATGTTCAACCTGCACACTGTCATATGCTGTGTGTAATCACATGTATTAATTTATCTGGAAAAAATCAGCAGTAAGTGCCAGATTCTTTCCCAGGTGACAAGCAGTGACATTGTTCCATGATATTGCAACTGTCTTTCCCTGTTATCTTGATCCCCACAAGTCACAGTAAATAGATTTCTTCAAGACAGGTGATTGTGCCACTTGGTAGGTCAATTTTATGAATATTTCTAGAACCAGGGTAAACAAATGAATATTTAAAGATGGGCTTTTATGTATTGCTATTTACCCAATGCTGTTATAAGCAGAAATGTCTGTATTTCTTATTGTCAATACACATATTGTCAATGCTTTCCATCTAGCATGGAAAGCAGACACCACAGTTAGGCCTGAGACACACTTTGTTAAGCACTTTACATGTCAAATGACATCATTAATTGAAATATCAAATAAGACAGTCACTTCCCAGAAGAGCTTCCCACATGAACCGGGAAGAGTCAACACATGGGACCCAGAAAACCTGACATAGTGTGGTTTGTGTGTAGGCAGGTGTGTAGCCTACTTATTCCTGTAAGATTGTTTTCTGCTGCAGCACTTTGCTTTTGAATAACCCATCTTTTGCTTAAAGACCATGATCTTCATTCTGCTGCGACAGCTACAAAAGGAGCAGAATGGCAGGTACCTCCCCAAACCCCTAAAAAGAAACACAGCAAGTACTTGGCCACAGTGGATCCAAGTCTGAGAACAATGTGAAACCTCTGGAAGAGTAAAAGTTTCAAATTTGAGAGAGAAAGCATTTGACTGGTGTAAAAGGGCCAGAGGTGCACAGTAATTGATATCTCTCTGTTTGCCATGAGATGCTGCTCTACTGGCTTTCCAGATTGCTTTAAACATCAGTTGCCTCATCTGTGCCTTTCTGTGTTATCGTAACAGCATAGTGGGCACTCTCGTTAAAAGAGAGCTTTTCCAGTCCTTTTGTTTATGTTTATGTCTTGGATGGAGGGCACCGGTACAAGAATCAACCCAGATAACACAAGAGAAAGTGCAGTTTTTCTGTATGCTTCCTTCTTCATATACTCTTTGCCTATATATCAGTAGATCATGAGCTGAATCTTTATCATGGACTTGGTATGGCCATGCCTACATCCTGACTTTGGCAACCACCAGAAATGCAAAACTCTAGACTAAACATGATGTTTCCAAAAAATCTATTTCTAGAATATTTTGCTTTGCAGAAATCTAGTGCCTCCCTGTACCTCTAGTTACATTTATTATTTTTAGATACTCCTTGAACAAACTGAAACCGTACATTAAATTATGAGATTATTATTCTTTTATGCCCGGTTTTGGGACATGTATAAGTCATTTATGAGGTAGGGAATAAAGAAAGCTACAGCAGAAATAGTACAACCA
This sequence comes from Calidris pugnax, assembly GCF_001431845.1. Lineage (NCBI taxonomy): Eukaryota > Metazoa > Chordata > Aves > Charadriiformes > Scolopacidae > Calidris > Calidris pugnax. The sequence goes on from NW_015090772.1 coordinate 534,411, forward strand.
AAAGGAAAGGTTTTGATAACTGATTCATCTAGCGTACATGAGTCTTAAGACACCTGGTCCCTTTTTTAAGGAACTCATTTGTAAAGACTTAAGCAATGTGAAAACATTCACTTATGCAGCCTGTCATATGAAAATACTGCTGGATTGCAGAATTCGGGGGAATACTTTTAATGCAATCAGGAGCTGACGAGTTAGGATTTCATTGGAGCCCAAAAAAGCTGCCAGATGAAGTTTATGACTCAGGTCAAAGCAAAGTTAATCTCTACTTTTAGATCTAGTGGTAGTAAGCATTTCCAGATTTAGAGCAAATTTCCAGTTGCAGTTGGGGGTTAAAGATGAGGTGAGGAAGTTTAACATTATATCTATGCCTTTGGACTGCTGTTGTCTCCATCCTACGAACCGGTAGGTGCTCACAGGAGTGAGCTCTAATGCGGTACCACGTACATCTGCCCCTTCTATTCAGGGCCCACACTTAACTCTTCTTTTAACATTCTTGAAAGACAACCTCTAAGTCCTGAGTTCAATTATACACCATTCTTCTCCCATCCTTTTGGTGTGCATTCCACCCTGAACCCCAAAATTAGTTTTGGACATGGTCAAACCAAACTTTAGGGAAAAAGCCTTTTCGGGCACCAGCACCAAATCTAGTTCCTCTTTACCCCTGGTCCAATGCCTAATCTCAAACTCTCCTGTTATTAGAACTTCAAACCAGTTTACAAACCCAGATTTGTAGGATTGTGCCTGTGGCCGGGTAAAGGTTTGGGCTGCAGGTTTTAAGGGTTTTCATGCAGTGCTGCGGGGTAAGCGCTTTGGGAGGCAGCAGAATCAGCATTTTCCTGCACCGCCTTGGCATGCTGCCTTAGCTGTGCCCAGCAAGATCTGGCCAGTGTTTGCCCTGTAACACGCTTTACTTGTCCTCTGCCTTCCATTAACATCCACGTTTGTGAGCTACAGCAAGCACACAGGCACGCTTCCCCCTTCCTGAGCCTCTAAGCCACTTAAAAAGGACATCAGCTAAAAATTCATCTAAGGGAACAATAAGGAGGTGTCTGACTCACAGGTAGGCTGACAAACACTGGGAAGGTTTTTTTCTCTCAAGAACTGAAATTCCTAGTTTAGTTTCTTGCCAGTTGAAATTAATGCCAGCTCTAATTGCCCATGAGTCATTGATCCAGCTCAGTGTTGTGGTCACATGGGTGTATGTGGCCTGTTCGAGCCATTGCGGTTTTCTTTTGTTAAGTATCAAATGGCTTTTATATCATCTAGCAATACAGCACATATCACTTGAAAAAGGCTCTGGAACCCAGCATCAGTAAGTGCCTGCAATCATTTCTTCTTTTCTTTTTTTTTTTTTTTTAACATCTGAGCTATTTTTGAGCTGAACAGAGGGCTGAATGCTATAATGTCTTCCTTCCTGTGAATACACCACTTATCTGATTACTGAATAATGCAATAAATTATGCCCCCTACCATAATTTCACATAACCTGCTGGAGATGTAGCACAGAAAAGGAGCTGCCGTTACAATAGGAAGATTACAACCAAAATAGTTTACTTACAAGATATTTTCAAGTCTGTTTGCACAAGTTTTTATATATGAATGGAACATTATTATCCTTACCTTATTTTCATTATTCACTTTCCAGAGATGAAATAGACATATATATATATATATATCAGGCACAAGTCTCTACAGATGGCTGTATTTTGTATCTCATGCTATGGCAGGAATTCAGCAGGGCAGAAAGTAATATCAACTCAATCTGATCAGGCCCCACCTAGAATGTGGTCTCAAGTTGGGCAGAATTCAAGGTAGTTCATCTGAACCCCTCTTGCACTTCCCTGCTTTGATCTCAGATGATACTGAAATACCTTTCCCTCTTGCTGTCCCTTAAAAATAGGATTAAGATTATGTATGGTGGGATCAGCCAATATGCTTTGTTCGTATGTGTTGCAATCCAAAAGTCTTTGATGCAAAAATACCTCTGCTTCCTAGATCTACCACCTACCCTTGCCTTGAGGAAATCCATCTAGTAAGACAGCAAGCAGTTCTTTCCCCTGGTCGCTGCTCCTCCTACATTCTTGCAACCCTCATCAGGGCTGCTCTGATTTATTACAGTGTATTTTTAGTGGTACTGCGTTTTTGGTGGTGTGATGAAAAGGCAGGCAGACTGTGGGATCCCTGGTAAACCCAACTGTTTTGTCTCCATTGACTTGTTGTATCTGCTTTCTTTAACACACAATTCCTGTTTATGACAGATTGCAAATACATACAATATGGGATTTATATGGTACATGCAAGCTCTCAAAGATATTGCTGTAATTTTCCATTGAAAATAGCATTTAATACAGCAAACAAGCTTTCAGAAGGGGATTAAATCCAGATGGTGCCAGAAAGTTGATGCACTTTTAAGTTTCCACAGTTGAAGGCATCTGGTCTGCCAAAGTTACAAAGAACCAGCATTCATTTTAGGCCTGCATATGAAATAATCCTCTTTTTGGTTCCCAAAAGTCATACATTCAGTTGCATAGGGTGCATAAAGGCACACCAGCCTCATGGGTGGGATGACAACAGGGAGGCCCTGGGTGACGGCCACGTTAAAAGCACTGTACAAGGTAGCACTACCTAGGCTTTGCATGAACCAGATCTGAAAGCAATTCAGCTATGCTTGTGTGAAGTTTTACAGACCTACCACAGAGTTAAAATAGTCCATAAGTATGACTACATGGCTTCTGGTACGGGTACGTGGTTTGGTATTGCACTGTGTGACATTACCAGGAAGGGGTGGAGCAGCATGAGGGGTCTCTACACCAGAGCAGGTAACTCCAAAGACCCTGCCCATGGCAGTGACCTCCCTTACCAGAGACCGACAGCAGTGCTGCAAGACAGGCAGAAGAGCAGCACAGCTGGGAGTTCAAATCTGTCCACTTTAAACACGATTCAGAATTCATGATTAACAAAATAATCACTTAAAACCTTCAAACAGAGAAAAGGTCAGCCTCGGTGGATAAATGGCTCCTACAAACATTTCATCTATCATCACTGTGGGAATCCTTTCTTAGAGTTTTAGTGGCACTTGAAAACTTTGCCTTGTTCTGTGATGTGAAAATGTTTTGTGTGTCTCTCTTACTAATTACTGAAGATCTGAGAGAGCAGAAAAGACCAGTCAAAAAAAACCCAAAAAACCAGGTGCTTGGAAAGCCAAACACTGAAGATCAATAAAGAAATTAGATGAGTGCTGCCATTTATTATTTTAATCATTATGAGCTAATTCAGCTACACCATGATAAATAGGTATTGCAGTGCCTTATTCTAGCAAGGACTTAGGCTACAGAGAACAGACACAGTGCAGGAACGTGAATTCAGTACTTCACCTAAGGCAACTGGAGAAAAGTCATCACAATCCTGATTCTCACAACTGGGAATTGGGGAATTTCCACCCCTTCCATGAAGTCATGCGCCCATAACAAGATTTGAGAGCTTCGCTGCCATGTTACAGGATGAGGAGCAGCCAAAAGAATTGTGTCAAACAAATTCATGTCTGTATAAATTGCAAAGTAAAGCCCTCAGCAGTATCTTTTTCATAATAGCCTGATGATCCTGTCTGCCAGAAACCAACGTCATTGGTAATACTTATCTCCCAAAGCAGTTCTATGTATCAATTTATATTTCAGGCACTATCTTGCAATTAAATTTCTAGGCTTAAAATGCCTGTTTTCCAGTCCCTCCCCCTTTCCAATTCTATGTCCTCCAAGATTAAAAAAAAAACTCCTCTGTGCCAGCAAATTAATCACACTACAAAACTAAACCATTCATTAGAGCTGCAGCACCACCACAACTGCCATTAAAAAACTCAATATTGCTATTTTCTGTCTTTAATTTTATGGTGCTGTTTACAGCAGCCTCTCCTCTAAATATACACAACACCACAATGAATACAGGGATAAGCCCTGAACCGCGGTGGGTATTGATATGCCACGAGTTTGCAGTGTGTTACAACACCAGAGCCCTTGTTTAGTAGGGTTTTTTTGACGTCTACAACGTGCAAATTCTCACACACATTGGCTCACGCAGGATTTGCCAGCACTCTCCTGAAGCATCCCGTTAGTCCACGTTCACTGATGCTTTGCTGCAGAGGATGAGCAGAGATGCAGACACACTGCTGGCTTTAGCAGTGACCTTCTCAGTGTCTTCTCTCCCTGTCCAATCTCTTTTCTGGCCTTTCCTTTCCTTCCTTCCCCTTCCCACACCTCCCTCCCCCCCCCAAAAAAAAAGCATCATTCCTCTTCATCCTTCCTGATCCTTCACCTCTTTGAAGAGAACTGGCTGATCCAGCAAACAGTGATGAGTTATGCAGGATCTTCTCTGTCTTCTACTCCAGGGTTTTGTAAGCTGGCTGGTGGCAGGGTGGGCTACCCTTCCTACCTTCATAGCCTGGGGGAATATCCTCTGGACATTCATAACCGTAGCTCCTCAGGAGACTTCATTTTTTTAATTTAAAATTTCTATTGTTTTGTTTTGGTGTGTTATCATAGAATCATAGAATCATTTAGGTTGGAAAGACCCTTGGTATCATCGAGTCCAACCATCAACCCTACTCTACAAAGTTCTCCCCTACACCATATTCCCCAACACCACATCTAAATGACTCTTAAACACATCCAGGGATGGTGACTCACCCACCTCCCTGGGCAGCCTATTCCAATGCCCGACCACTCTTTCTGTGAAAAATTCTTTCCTAATGTCCAGTCTAAACCTACCCTGTTGGAGCTTGAAGCCATTCCCTCTCGTTTTGTGTTGTTCTAAGAATAGATAGAATTTTTGTCCAGATCTTGTTCTGCCAAGGTAGCACTGTAGGGCAAGAGAGAACCTGGTGCTTTGTATAGAAGCAAGATGGTGTCCCATGCTTATACAGAAAATAATGAAAATGTTTCATAGTTTTGGATAACCAGGATAAAAATACATACTGTGTCTTATCTGCCTGCCTCTGTTCAATCAAAAGCTGAGCTCCTTTGCCCTAGTATGGAAGCTGAAGTATATAACCTTCTCCTAGACATCTCATTTCACATCTGGCAAAGGAATAAAATAAGAAAAGGACAACAGCAGCCCTTAAACCCAACATGGATGTTGGCCCTCTCAAGGACTGGCCAGGTCCCCCAGGGCTCTACAAGAAAATGCAGGAACCCTATCAACAAGTCTCCTCAAACCCTGCACTTTGCCTGAGCCAGCTCTTGCATTAAGCACTGGAAGGAGCCCTCAGGCTTATGCACTTCCGACTTGCAAGTGAATTATGCATGATTTTAAACACGCAAAGTGAACCCTGGCCTCCAAAACTTGCTGCATTAAGAAACCCTTTATATAGCTTAAGCAAGGAGGTCTTAACCTGAGGGCAGCAGGACTTTGAACTTAGCCTCTGTAAGAGGCACCTGGGCTGGTGTAGGCTGTGGCCCTGACTTGATGAAGCCAACGAAGCCAGAGCTTTGCTGCATGACTCTTCTCCATGTCCTGCTCTCATCCCGAGGCGCAGAAGGCAGGTGAAAGGCACAGCAGAAGGTACAGCCCTGGAGAGTCATCTCTCTTCTTAGGAGCTGTGAGAAATCACCAGGACTCAGGCAAACTCAGCTCTCTTCTGAGAAAAGCATCTGCCATATCATTTAAAAGCAGCTTCTTGCCTTCTACCACTCCTTACTTAAACATGCAAAGGGGAAGACAAACTGACAATGAAACTTACTTTCCTACAGCACACAGATCCCCAACTCTTGCTTACAAAATAGCTGTGTTAATAATCTTGTAGTTTTTTTGCTCAGATAGTACAGAATAGCAAATCAAGCCCAGCTTTCGGATCTGAAATACAGATTCCAGCACGCAACTGCTCTGATTAAATATACATCAACAGCACTCACGCAGTACCAGTAACCTTAACTGCTAAACAGAACACTTTTCCTTACAGTTAGTCCTTTTGTGTGTTTTGCATGTTCTAACAGTATGCGACATACTCAGCTGTGTAATGCCACAGTTCTGACTACAAACCTCAGTCACCCACTTGGCTTGCTTATAATATTCCATATTAAAATCTACCCTGGACCACGGAGGCATTCCTTATTACATCCGTAGGAATAGCAGCACATCTGATGCATTTTGCTCTCGCAAACACTGGCTTTTTCAGCTTTACCAAATGCTTCAGGTGCTGAGCAAGGACTCCAGGACTCATCAAAGAGTTTGTCCCACACTCACCCCCAAGATGATAAGAGGCTGCCTCTGAAAACCAGAAGCAGTGGCACTGAGCACCAGCATGCTACGATGCACAGGTGACAAAAAGCTAAGGTTAAAGCTAAACTGGGTCTGCATGAGAGCACACAAATGTCAATCAGCCCTCTCTGATGGGAGAAACAGTACAAAGGGAAAACATCTATCCTTATCCCAGTGCTGGGCCGTCACCAGGCTGGTTGAGTGGAGATGCAAGGAGGCAGGATGGTAGAGCCCAAACAACACATTAAGAGTGTGGCAGCAGGATGGCTGGGGACATCTCTACCCCCTCTTTCCCCATCCTCTGTATTTCATTCTCTTCCCAGAGAACAGCTGTCTCCTTTGGTGATATTTGTGATACTGGGATTTTTATTATTTTTTTTAAGTGTCTATCAAAAAGATCAAAGCAACACAGTTCTTAGACTTTTCCTATTCATTTGTGTGTGTGTTCATACACACGTGTGTGCACATCTGCAATGAAGAGAACAGAAGCCAATTGGTTGACTGTCACCTTCATTCCCAGTGCACATGCCTGTGTTTTACATTTTTATGTAATGACCTTCTTCAGATACCAGCACCACACAGAAACAAGATCTGGAGCCAAAATACCCTTCTGTTAGCGCTGGCAGACTAGCTATGCAAAGGAACTAACAACTGCATACTGCATTCCTTCAAAATTTATAGGTTGCTATTAAACCAGCCCTGTCTTGGTGTGGGTGGCTAAAAGTTTAGGGCTTTCCTTATTTATTTTCATTGCTTCAAACTTTGCAGATTCATTTTCATTCTTCCTTAGGGAGCCACATTTTAAACCTCTCTCAAAGCGTGATGCAGCGCTGGAATCATTCTTCTTTAGTAAGGCAATAACTTCTTTCCTGACTGTGCTCTTCCTTCCTGCTCCCCAGCACGTGTCCCTGCCTCCCATTCCCTCCCTGCACAAGGAATTTCTTCAAGTTTGTTTTGATGCTGTTGCTGTAGACATGGGTAAGCACCAATCTGAAGTTTTTTGGTAGCCATGGCAAGCATAGCAAATGTGTTGGCTTCCCTAGAGCTCAGCTCCTCACTCCTCTCTCCCTGCTGCCCTCCCACACCTTGAAGGGCAGAAGAGGACATACAAGTCATACTGTGCTTGCTGTCCTCTCAGATGTGCAACACTCCCTCTCCTGGGATTTTGAGAAGCCAGAGGAAACATTGGTGAAACAGGTAGCACATCCTTCCTACTCCTCCATGGCCCTGACAAGGTGGCATAGGGTGAAGTCATAACCTTATCTCTAAATGTGATTCAGTTCAGATTCATTTGAAAACCAAACATGGTCAAGGGGAAATCTCTCTTTTTTTGCCCTTAAATAATTCAAGGAAGATCCCAGAAAAATGCTGCTGGTCAAGCATTTTCCAGGCTGGCTTATCACTTTGGGCACCCAACTTGGAACAGTTTTAAAGGTGCTGGTTTTCAGAATAGGCTTAGTACCCACTTTCTTTTGAAAATCATACGTTTACAAGTGCCCCTCAAGAGGGAAGACATAAAAACACTCAACCTCACCAGTGAACTAAGAATACCAATCTTGGTGCCTGTTCTGTCTCCAAGATCTTCAGAGACACACAATTTCTAAAACAGTCCATGAGCCAACAAAAGCTCCTGTGACAGAAAATACTGGGTTCACAGCCCTGGAGTTTAGAAACCATTACTAAGTGACAGCTCAGCTTTCACAGAGGAAGCAGTAAAAAGCTGTTTCACAAAACAGACATATCAGAAATACATCTCCTTCCAATCACCATGAAATCAGTCCCTAAGTGGATGGGGAGATCTTCAGCCAGATCTCCACGGATCAGCTGTGGTCCAGTGCTTTGCACCTTATCTCCTAGCGAATATGTAGCTTTTGGACTTAAGATATTCCTCACCACCATACCTTTTTCCATGAGCAGGATGATTAATTTCTTAATAGGATCATATGTTTGCTTGCCTGGGGACTGTCTTCCACGCATCTCCCAGTCAGAGTACCTATCAGGTGGAAATTGCTTGAGACAAAATCTTGAACATAAAAGCAGCAACCTATTTCCACCCTATTCAGCAAGTTCCCATTAATGGTTGTAAAAAGACTAAAGACTTCTCTTCTGTATTTGAACCAACCCATTGACTATGGTGAACAGAACATTTTACCATTATTTGGAATTTGTTCTTTCTGCGCCCCAAAGGAATTGCACCTGAGCTTTCAGTACGTTTTAAAGTTCAGCCGAGCTAAAAATGGTCAAGATCAACATTGAGACTTTAGAGAAATCACTGAGAGCCTTCCTGGGGCTGCAAGTAATATTAAAAGCTGTTATCCGTGTTTAAACTCTGTTGATGAACGTGACTCAGCCCTTTTCCTGAGGCCTGTTCAGAGTTTTGCATCCCGTCAGCGCTGAGCGACACACTGCCTATCTGGTCTGCTCTGTTTATGGACAGGCTGTTTGGACTGATGTTGGAAGAGACCTGCATGAGTAACCGAGCAGAAAAGCAAGAGCCTGTGCTCTCCCCAAGCTTTGTGCCAGCCAGAACTACCAGCCAAACCAGTGTCAAACTGGAGACCGTGTGGCTGCGTCAGCATGGCATCAAGCTCAAGTGCTCTTTCCATGAGGGTTTGACTTCCACAGCCTGTGATTAGGTAACTGGATAATGCATATTTTGGAGTTAGCGAGGCCTTTGGCATTGTCTCCTACAGCCTCCTTATAACCAAACTGCTTTGGTATCAGCTGAGTAACTGGAATATAAGGTGGGTGGAAAGGCTTTAGAGGTAGAAGAGACGTTGGATGGGAACATCAGAAAGTTCAGCCATGAAGTTCTACCTGGATCAAGAGACACTACCCTCCTTCGTCCAGGGCAAGTCCTGTTCTAACTGACCCAGCCAAGGGGTCCCTGCTGGGGATTAGTCTGCTCCATCAGGAGAAAGAGATGTCTGTGCCTGCAGTTTCTGTGAAGGCTCAAGTCCTCCACTATTTGTTACCCAACTTGGGAGCTCTTGGTCCTGCACCTTTTCACTTCACAGGGAAAGGCACAGGGCTTCTGCTGAAATTTTGAGGTGACAGAGGCTCAGGGTAGAGCCTCACAGGGTGTGAGCTCAACAGGTGACATGTGAGCAAAGACTTTCATTGGAGGATATGCAAGTGGACCAAGAAATGTACCTGTGGTAGCTCATGGCACATCCAGTTATCTCAGACCTGAACAACTCAACACTGACAGCAGCCTCAAGTCCCTAGCTCAACTAATATCCCATTTTTCATTCAAAAGATTTTGAGGTCAACTGAAAACATTCAGTCCCTAAATTTCATGACTACTTAATTTGCTTTTATCTCCTCTCTCAACCTCTGGATAAAACAGTTACTAATGACTGCAGAATAGCTCTTGTTTTGTGACTCCTCTCAAAGCGCAGTGAGTCAAGCGATGGAACATCCCTCTGTTATTTACTGCTATCCATTTAAAACGCTTTTGTGATATTTCAGAGAACTTGTTTTTTATAACCTCTTCCTCCATCTGAATAGCAATTTGTTTGGCTCATTAATTAGGAAAGGACTTGCCATGCCAAATATACTACTTCAAAGCAGGGTTGAAATGTACTCAAAACTACATTGCTCTGGTACTACTAACACTAACATATATTGAGACAAAATTACATTATTTTGCTGTTACTACCACTAATTTATATTGAGAGCTATACTTACATAAGCAGTTGGATAAGGCTTACCCACACATACTTTTGTGCAGAAGTCAGATTCCGGTATGGAAAAATACTCTGTTTTGCATTCAGAAGAACTGAGTATTTGGCTGTAGATGAAATGCATTTTTATTTTGTAAGCAGAGGTTAGTAATTATCAGACTTGCCCATGGCTGTTTCACTGGAGGGAGAAATATGAATATATTCATATTTACAGGTGCTTTATAGGGAATTACAGGTCATGCTAACACATATAAATTAAGTTTCTTTTTTAATTAATTGCTATAAACGCAGACAGAGTTATACAAAATTCTCAGTTAAACCTCCTCTCTTAAAAAAAAAAAAAGGAATTTGGAAATTAATTTACAACAGACCTATTTTCATTTTCTGTCATCACGTATCTGCTTTGCCTTCTGTCCTCCTCCTGCACTTGTGCCTTCCCTCTCTGCCCCCCTTTACCTTTCAGAGCCGCAGCGTCTGCGGCGCTGCCCGCAGCTGAGCTCCCCTGGCACTGGCTCCAGGGGAGCTGGCGGTGGCTCACCCCTACATCTTGAGAGTGCAGCAACCGCTTTTGTGCTGGTGTTTCAAAGCAGGAAACTCACAGAAAGGTTCAGGAGAGATAAAAAGCTAATAAAATGCCACGGTAGGAGGAGTAAAAATAGCTCCTGCGGGTACAAATGATGCTTGGCACACCAGGAACACGGAGAAAACTAGCGCTGTGAGATCTTTACCTCGCCATGTCCAGCGATGCTAAACCACCCCATGGAGGCAAAGGTCGCTGCCTGTTATTTTTAATTAATGCCTGTGCTGCTGCAACACCTACAGGCTCTCGTGAGGAGCAACAGCCTCCCTGTGCTGACCATCCCTGCCCCAAGGAGCTCATAATAGAATATGTTTGAGACAGGAGGTGTGCACCAGACAGGGCGGCGGTGCTGCCCTGCGTGATGCACACCAGCCCCTTCCTCAGGGTTATCCAGTGCCCTTCCTGCAAAAGGTAGAGGGACAGCTGCTGGAAGCATTTTTTAAAATGTGGCTTTACTGACATTATCAGGGTTTTTCTTTCTCCCTTCTCCCCTCCCTTCTCCAGTGCAAAATCATAGAATCATAGAATCGTCTAGGTTGGAAGAGACCCTTGGGATCATCGAGTCCAACCATCTACCCTACTCTACAAAGTCCTCCCCTACACCATGTCCCTTAGCACTGCATCTAAACGGCCCTTAAACACAGCCAGGGATGGTGACTCCACCACCTCCCTGGGCAGCCTGTTCCAGTGAATGAAGCATAGAAGAAAGCAGGAGAGAATTTGTTTGAAAGTCTGGCAAACAAGTCATAGCAGCTGATGCCCTCAGCTGAGAGGAGGCAGGAGGATACAGCTTCCCAGTGCTGAGGGATGGGGAAACAGGATATAAGAAGTCCTTGGGCCGTAGTGACCCCAAATCCAGCCCCACTGGGAGAGACTCCCACATCTGCAGCCAGCACCTGCAGTGGGGATGAAAGCCATCAGGTCCCTGCTTTGGAAGGAAGGCTTAGTTCCTGCGCAAGCGAGGGGATCCTTTCCCCTCTTGGAAAGAAAGTGGGAGGCTGCCTGCCTATTCCCAGGAGCAGGGGATGCATTTCTTTCCCCTGGCCAAGTAAATAAGGAAAGTAAGTTTCATGCATAATCAGTGCAGTCCTTGATGCCCACTGAAGGCTTCAGGGACTTCATCTGGGCACTATCATGCATCCCATTATCACATTAAACCTCAACTCCAAAGGAGTCGATATTCAGTTAATATTTATTACATCTGCATTTTTTGCTAAGGAAATGCAGATCAGGTTTTCTCTGCAGATCTGACTAGCAGAGCAAAGATTTCAGTGTTCCCTATGTGAGAAAATACAGCAATGATATCCAGAGAGGTTTTTACTTAAATAATATTTTTTTTTCCTCCTGTCTTTCATTCTTTCTGCTGATTTTCAACCCTTCCTCTCAGGTCAGGACCTCAGTCAAAGCATACAGCTAGACTCTCCCATAATTCCTTTTGCCATCTCCAAAGTTAAGAAAGCTTCAAAAGGTCAGAAGAAAAAAACATGAAAGAGAAAAGGGAAAAAAAAAAAAAGAACCTACTAGTATTCTTTTAATTTCAGATTTAATAACAGAAAGGGAAAGAAGGGAAGTTCTTTCTTTCTGTGAAGAACACACGGGAGTTCCTGTTTTGATGAAAAATCGACAGGTGAAAAAAAGAAGTTGCTCATTTTGAAATACTTCTGATGGGAAACTGTTGACCACTGCTACAGAAACACGCCTGAACTTCTTGTGTCTGAGAAGGGCGCATGGCACGCTGACTCCAGCTGCACAGCATCCCTGCCACTGGAGCTGCCAGGGACTGTGAGAATCCTCTGCTCTCTGCATCTGTGCTTCCAAAGCATAAAGAAAAAAAACCACTCTGAAAGAAGAAGCATATGGGGACATATGCCTGATGTATGGCACTCTCACAGCCAGAGAAGCAGCAATTTTTGCTTGGGCTTCAGATCTGCAGCCTTCTATGGCAATGGGGCAGGGGCTGGAGTGAGGAGCTGGTGAAATAGAAGCTGTTTGGTGTATTCATGCTGACAGTGCCACCCAGGCTCTTCATTCTCCAGTTCCTCTCACTCCTGAGACCTGCATGCTCCCTTTACTGGCCCCTTCCACTGGCAAAAAGTTTGAGGTCTGGGAGCCTCTGCAGCATCCCACTCCTGGTGCTACAGCTGTTGGGAGGAAACGTAAGTGATGAATAAAGAGGGACCTTGCTAAAAAAGAAGAAGCTGACACCAAAATAGCCTCACCTGATGTAAGGTAACCTCAAATTATGATCCTCTCCCAGCTACTATGAGCTCAAACATGAGGGGAAGATGCCTGGTTGTAAGTGTGTTGCCTTTGCAAAGCTGTGCTAATGTTCACACACAGAAAGAGGTTCCTGAGGGTAAAGGCAAGGAAATCTCACCTTGTCTTCCAGCAGGGAAAGCATCTTTAAAGCCAGAAGAAGACATGCAGTAGAGCACTGCTGCTGCAGATGAGAACAATTTTAGGTGTCTGCAGATGATCAATAAATTCCCTGGTTTTAAGCAGAGGAGAAAAAGAAAGGAGGGAGGAAGTCGCTCTAGGTGGATTCCCTGGAATACAGGGAAAATTGGGTCTTTCTCACTGCAGAGCAGATCACAGCTGGCTAAACAAGCACACATGGCCCTGGTTGGAGGGCTGGGAGCAACACTGAATGTATGGGTTTTGTCACTGGGTAGGCAATTGCATTTCTGAACATGCATCTGTCTTGGCCAAGAGGATTACTTTTGGCAATCAACGAATAGACTCCAAACCAAAGAAAAAGCAGTAGATGGAGCGCAGTGATGTGATAAACAGGTTTTTGCAAGAATGTGGGAGGCTGCGTCACTCAGAAGGAGCAAAGTCACCACAGAGCTATGCAATATAACTGCAATGTCAGTAAATTACACGTGCTATAATGTAGCATGCAGACCATCCACCTCCTACCTTAGACAAGGTATCGCTGAGTCTCCAGCACATGCATTGCTGTGGGTGGTTTCCCTTACAGCTTGGCTTAGGATGGTTTTTCCCCCCAGAGAATCACAGACCCAGCATACATGGGAAACAGCCCTCAGGGGTCTCCAGCCCAGAACTGTTCCAGTGTTTGACCACCCCGGGTCAAAAGATTTTCATGCTAGGGAAAAGGTTTTTTCCTTACAGCTAATCAAAGTCTCATCTTTTTCCACTTCGCATCTGCTGAGGAATATTAGGTCAAAATGTTCAACTTCTCTAAAATGCCAGGAGTTCACTCTCTGAATAGGCTATGCCATGTCCATTTTTAATTTTGATTTCTAGTCTCATCACTTGAGAGGACAGAATGGGAAGTAGAATAATTTAGATACAGAGTAGGAAGGAGTAGGAGAAAAAAAAAAAAAGAAAAAAAAAAAGAAAAAAGAAAATACAGGCTACCTAACAAAAGAGGATTAATTCAAACTCCAGAGGACAATAGTTTCTCTTGGGAACCCCAATAATGAAATCCACAAATGTAGAACAGGCTAAGAAAAACTGCACGTGGGACCGGAGACAAAGGTCTGGAGGTTACAACAGAAGTGAAATTAATGAAATGGTGATCTCTTATTCAAAGCAGACAATCAGGAATGTCCTAAAGAATCTGTAAAAATGACACTGAGGGAAGTTATTCAGAAACACTTATTATCCTGAAAAGCCTGGTCCTCCTCACAGTCCCCTGAAGCAGGACAATGAGACATCCAGAAGTCTTTTATACATATAAATAAAATCACCTCTCTGTATTATTTCATAACTATATTCACATCACTGGGAAATCATAATGTGTTAGACAAAAACAAGTCTAAAACTTTTAAATATATCAGTTCAAAAAATTGACTTTTACCATAAATATTAAATGAAAACCTGCAGTTGAGTGAACATCCTTTGCCATTTCTCATCACGATCACTTTTCCATAACTGGAGTAAATATTTCATAGTAATAAAGCTAAATTCTTTTTCTTAAAAATTGGGTTTGCTCAGATTTAGAGAGGAAAATCTATTTCCAAAGTCAGAACAAGCATGCTTCTCTTCAATCCACAAATTCAACTCGGGAATAATAAAATAACCAAAATAAAAGGAGAAGTGCTTTCATGGAAAGCCCTCGCAGGGCCCCAGCTGCTGCAGTTGTTCTGCCTCCATTGCAGGAACTTCACCCATCCAGACCCTACAACCCAACACCTACAGCTTGTTTATCAACATGCCCAATAGCACAGGAGCTCTCAACTGCTTCAAGGTGAGCAAAGGGCACAGTTAACTAAGAACCCAAGGTTTCCACACAAAATCATTACCTTTACCAGACTTTGACAGGAGCACTGCAACGAATATCTCAGCTTTTGTTAGAAGAGAGAGATTTACTAACTACAGAGAGAAGACAGCCCTCAGATTATTTTTTTTTTCAGAAGAATATGCTGATACACATTGCTAGAAAGAAAAGGGTGTCGCCAACCAGTGACCAACAGCCCTCTGACACGATCCTCTGGGTTTGCTTTCCAGTTGGGTACCGAATGAATCTAGACTTCAGCTTGTGACCGCCAAGGTAGGGATCATCCCCATTTGTGTACCAACGTTGCTTTCTTCAGTTGCTCATCCCTAAAATCAGCTCTGAATACCAAACAGGTCTGTCTCATGGGGTACCGATGAGACCAGAGCTCAGGCTCTGATGGCTGTCCCCCATGTGAGTCAATAGCATAACCTGCAGCCAGATTCCCACTCACGTGCAGAAATTTATTACCTGCAAACATGCAACAAAAGATCAGAAGCAACACTAGAAGCAGAAACCTGAGAGAAGGACCCAGGAAAATGGCAGTTTTTACCCTAGGAAAAGAGCATCTGACAAAGGATACAGGATAACTACCATAAATATCTCACGAGATGTCAGGAAGAAGCTGGGAGTGAATGATATCAAATATTCAAAGAGGAAAGAAGATAATACTGGCCTTACAAGAAGAAAATTGGGGGAAAGGAGGCCCCAAGTGCAAATCAACAAAGGTTCAGAAATCAGTCAATCAACAGTGAACCAACACAGAAGATAAAATACCTGTTTGGATCCCATGCACCCCTCACCCCAAATGCTTCTTATCAGGCTGACCCTTAATGAAGTTATCTATATGTAGGTAAGAAACTCTGAAAGGTGGAGTATGGTGGTTGTCCTGTAAGGAGGCAATGCTCCCAATCTCATTGCTCGGCTAGATCAACACGTTCAGACACAGCTGGTTCATTTATGGTAATGCTGTCCTAAAGGTTTTGATTCAGTGGAAAGATCCTGTAAATCAGGATCTGGCTGCAAGCAACCTTAAGAAAGACCTGCAGGTCTGCAGGGGTGCCTGCAGGTAATTATTTCTGTTTCTGATTAAAGAATGGTTTCTGCATACAGAAACTTCATACAGTTTGGGACTACTTGGTTAAAGTCGACACCAAAAATAGAATAGAATCCTGACATTTCTGTAATCTCTGTGTGTGTAAATAACAGTTTAGCCTTCTGCAGTATCCGGAGGGGCTGAAGCCACCGTTGAACAGTCTATGCGTGCAGGGGAACTGCAGTGCTGGAAATGTTTTGCCATTGCTTGGGGACTCCTTCTGTCGGTAACTCCAAGGTGTGTGATTGGAAAAGCCAGACTACAGATATTACCACACTTGTATTGTATCTGCAGTCACTCATCTTCTTCCAGGCATATTAAACCAGCAGTCAGCTGGTTACCCAAATCCACTTTCTATTTTCTTAATACAAGCACCCATGGGAAGACTGAGATTAGATTACCCATGGTAGCATCACTTGACAATGTTGTTATAAAGGCAGCCAGTTCTCTATGGGCACCATTCTTTTCATCCTTACAATGTAATATTCCACAAATCTCCCCCGTGTAAATGATTTGTATAAGGAAATGGGCAAGAAGCAGGTACGGTTCTTAAAATCTAATGACCCAATCATTGCATTTAGCAGTAGTCAACAAGAAAGCTGTGGCTGTCAGGGTATTATTCCCTGTTCAAGGACCATGTCAGCCACTCCTCAAAAATATGGACAAGTCAGGAAAGCCAGGATTATGCACAATGCAAGAAAACTACTCGGCAGAGCCCTCCCTGATCTGGAAAGATCTGAGTCTCTGAGAGCCCATCAAGATGGTTTTTTTTTAAACCTTGCAGCTACCAAATGACCCCATTTCAAATCACCCACCAGTGACCCATACCCTCATGCCACCCCTGATTTTAATTTTTTTTTCCCTTTAAGATGTACATCCCTATGCAAGTTGTGGTAGCACAGCCATTTCAGATAAAGCTGTAATTAGGTATGCTACTCAAAAGCCTTTCAATATGTCACCTTCGGCGTAGGCAGATGATGAACATTGATGAATTTTAGTGTAACCCTGCTCATTATTCAGCCACAGCTGTATGTACCTCCCAAAAATAAAACACATAATGTCCGCTTGTCATCTGCTGCAGCACAAACTACTTTTAAAAGGCGACAACCCTTTTTTTTTTAATAGGAAGAAAGCACAACTTTTCATTTATCATCAGTAAGAGTAATAATAACAACTACTGACCTGTGACCACAAACGCGCCATTTCACAAACTCAGAGAAAGGCAATTAAAATCTGAGGCAGTCAAATATCGCAGGCAAGCTAGAAAGACATGTAAATTGAGGTAAGTAAGAGAGTCTTCTGAAAGAGCACCAGTTTTGCACCAGGAGAAAAGGAGTAAATATACAGTTCTGCCCATTATACTGAATTGTATGAACTGGTTTCTTAGCCCGTCTTGTCACACTACTTCAACTTAAAATATTATCCTTCCCAAAGCTATAAAATCCCAGGTTTTAAAAAGCAGGCCTTGAAATACCAGCAGGAATATATCTGAGGAGGAGAAATTACACATAAAGCCACAACTGCCCTGCTTTTTGAGGGTTTTTGATGACAGCTTACGGCACTGTGCAGATCTCTGCTCTGGTGTGCGTATCTGGACCACTATGGACTCTGCTTGCAGGTTTTCACATCCCCCATTTCAAGAGCAGAGCTGCCTCAAGGCAGGTACCTGAGCAGTGTTTGGTACAACGCTGGAGCACAACATTGTGGGGGTTTCTTCCATGGAGAAAACATCTCATCTTTGCTCCTTAATTTCAGTCCCTTGAAGTTGATTTTCCCAGCCGGTGGCACTGCCTGACTCCAAGCACCTGCAGGTGAGGCTCCCAGCCCCTGAAACCGGCCAGCCAGTCTCTCTCCTCCCCAAATACTTCAGCCAAAGCCTAATGGAAAGAGGAGACTGCTATGTTGCCAGACTTCATAACCGACCTGGTATCCTGACAGCTTTGCTGTGCCTGAGAGCAGTCGGCACGCCGTGCTGGCACAGCTGGTGATGCTCTTGGCCACAGCAGTTCCTTTGATCACCGTCAGCCATGGCCACTTAAAACCATTACTCCTGGTCTTTCTGCTATGCTGTGTGGCCCTGCATGGCCTCCTCCAGCACCCCTATCCAAGCAGAGGGCCTGAGGGGCCTTCAGGTGGGCAGGGACACCATGCATGGCCAAAAGGGGCATGTGGGGGGGGGGCATGGGCTGATCCCATGGGTTGCAGGTCCCATAGCAGGCCTCCTCCTGGTAGATATAAAAGTGGCAGCCAAGTACCTGCTACGGGCTACCCTCCTCTGGGGGTCTGCCCCATGCCCTCAGCTTCAGACCACGGGGTCAACATCCAAATCTGAGAGTCAGAAGCTCCCTGGCTCTACTGCAGCCTCATCCTCTCCGACAACCCCCTCTCATTGCTTTTTCCTCTTAAAATCTTGGCAGGCCTCCTGCATGCTAATAAGACAGTGTTGGGCACTTGCCCAGCCAGTCACTGTCTTGGTATTAATGCAGATTTTAGATACCCCGTGCAGCATCTCTGGCTGTTTGCTGGATGGCCAGCTCGCCAGACACACAAACTCTGGGGTTTGGGGATAAAAAGCAGCCAACACAGACCTGCCGCAAGAAAGCACTGTCTCTGAAAGGCAGTCCTGCTTGACTTCATCCTTTTGTTACATCTAGCTCTAGAGAGAAAGCAGGCAGACATTTTAGATTCTTATCTCTGCCATAAAAAAAAAAGTAGTAATAATAATAATAGCTAAATTAGTGTTTTCAGACAGAAGAAAGCAAATAGCAACATTTCTTAAACTGCGTTAGACAAGAATGAAGCAAGTGGATTTTATGATCTTCAAATCACAGAATCTTCATGGTTGGAAAGGACCTCTGAGATTGCCGAGTCCAACAGTACACACACAAAAAAACCTCCTACAATCTCGACCACTAGAGCATGCCCTGAAGTGCCAAACCTACACATTTAAGTGATAACATGGTTTCATGCCTCTTCTAGCAAAGTTGAAACTAGAAACACGTATAAATAGATAAAAGTATTCCCAGTTTTCTAATAACAGGCAAACGTGTTTATATAAATAAGTTCAAGAGTGACAATCTAAGTGGATTTCAGAAAGTTCCCTGTCTTCCTTTGAACTATTATAAAATAACTACAACTTTGTCCCTTTGGAGCTCTAATGAAAATCCCATCAAAATGTATTTACAGAACACTGAGACACAGGACAAGCTAGGAGTGTTAAATGAATTGATTTGCCTTTAACAATTATTGAGATTAGATTCATCAGTCACATTTGCACATGAAAGTCCACCCTGTTTCAGATCACTCAACCAGCAGTAAGATGCTCCTTTCCTTTGGTAGTTTTTCCTTTGGTGATCTCCCCAGAGTGCCCCTGGATGAGTTGAAGGCACCATCACGCATCTCTGCAGCCTGGCAGTGGGGTGCTCACCTTGCAGCGAACATCCCATCGCTTGCCCAGCAGCTCTGGCAGTTGCTGCTGGGACAGCTGGAGAGGACATTTCTCCCAACTCACCCCAGCTCCTATCCTGGAGAAGGCAGCTCCAGAGCACGATTGATAGCGTGTGTAAAACCAGCCCTGGTATGTGGAGTCCCAAGCCAGGGGACAGGCAGGGTCAAGCCCACAAAGTGCATCTGACTCCTCTTTCCTCCTCAGCTAACACAATTTTGGGATGTGGAGCTTCTCCCCTCTCCTGCTTTTCACCTGGAATGCAAAATGCCTGTTTCGCTAGCTACAGCTGAACTGCAAGACTAAAAAACAAGATTTGACCAAAAAATTGCAATAAAATTCTGCAAATAACATATTTGCCTCAAAAAAAAAAAAAAGATGAATCAAGAATTGGAAACTATGCACTTGTTTCCGTTCAAATTTAGCAAAGGGTTTGAAATAAGAATTGCTAGGGAAATTACAGCCAAAAAATGGAGGAGTCACTACCAACTTGTTGTGTATCTCTAAAACTGAAGGAGTAAAGCAGATGAGAAGAACAGGCTCAGTTCCTTGTCACCCATGAAGGGGTAGGACAGGGCAGACCTCCTTGTGTGCCAGGGATTTGCCCTAAGCACCACAGAATTATAGAATTGTCCAGGCTGGAAGAGACCTTACAGATCATCTAGTCCAACCATCAACCTCACTCTGATCAAAACCATCACTAAGCCATGTCTCTAAGCACTAGGTCAACCCGGCTTTTAAATACCTCCAGGGATGGGGCCTCAACCACTGCCCTGGGCAGCCCAGTCCAATGTGCAATAACCCTTTCCGTGGAAACATTTCTCTTAATATCCAATCTGAACCTCCCCTGGCGCAACTTGAGACCATGGTGTACCTCATCCCCAGGTGAGCTGGTCTTCTCTCCTCCTGCTAGCCCTGTTTGTAGTCCAAGCATCAACCTCACTCTGATCAAAACCATCACTAAATCATGTCTCTAAGCACTAGGTCAACCCGGCTTTTCAATACCTCCAGGGATGGGGCCTCAACCACTGCCCTGGGCAGCCCAGTCCAATGTGCAGTAACGCTTTCAGTGTAAACATTTCTCTTAATATCCAATCTGAACCTCCCCTGGCGCAACTTGAGACCATGGTGTACCTCATCCCCAGGTGAGCTGGTCTCCTCTCCTCCTGCTAGCCCTGTTTGAAGTTGTATGATGACAGGAAAAGAGATGACTATCACTGAAGAATACCCGAGATTCAAATCTGTGCTCAAATTTCGTGAGGACAGGAAAAGAGACTATCACTGAAGAATACCCGAGATTCAAATCTGTGCTCAAATTTCGTCTCCCAGTCCTGTTTTGCCTAATGATTAAATGGAATTGGAAAACGTTGTTTAAGCCTCAAAGGAAGTGCTTCATTCAACTCAAAATTCTAAAATCCTTCCTAATATTACTACTTATTAAGCTCTAATAAAACTGAAGACAGACCAACTTAAAATGGATTTGAGCTGCAAGCTCAAGAGGGTGCATTCAGTACAGGGAGCACACCTGAAGATGGACACAGTTTTGTAGTCACCAGCCTTCTCCAGATCCAAGTTCAGCCCTTTGCTGCTTCCTTGGCTTCCCCAGAGATTTTGAACAGCTCATTTACACTCTGCACAGACTCTCCTTCCATAGATGGGAACTATTCTTCCTCCACACCTCCGCTGCTCTCATCTCTCCAGGTTGCTCTTTGTGTTTTTTAAAAAGACCTCTTGTGGCATCACAAGGATGTTTTTAAGATACACAATACTGCACATGATGGCTTTTTGGCATTATATGGAGACTTGGAGAATTAAAAGAAAAAAAAAAAAAAAGATGTTTTAAATGTATCTTTCAAAAAGAGAAGCTCTTGCCCCCAGTAACTGCATCAGGTTTGCCAGAGATGCCAGAAAAGATGCTCCCCGGAGTGCTGTGAGTACAGCAGCAAGCACCTGCTCACTGGGAGATTCAGTGCCTGTTCCTGGGATTCACTCAGTTTTCCTCTGACACTCGCATTTCACTTTTATAGGCGTCTTTGGGCCACAGGACAGGAGCTGCAGGGAAGCTCCTTTCCCTCTGCCACCAGCCTGATCACGTTTTAATATTGGCTGCACAGTTCTTCCATGGCTGGAAATGTTATTCCTTCTCTTGTTTGTAATAAGGTTAAACCAGAAACCAGTGGTTTGACGAAGTGCAGAAATGCTTAGAAGATAATATGATTTTACCAGCACTGAATGTGAACACTGAAATACACGTGCCGAGGAACCGGAATCTCTGAACAGGAATGCTGAAGCGACCATTCGCTTCCAATATGACACCTTTTTGTCTGCCAAGGAAGACTAGCAGTGAACTGATGCTTTACGCAGGAAACACATCAACTGTAAGCATATCATAATACTCATTGGACACCGTTGTTTTTTTTTGGTAACTTGTTCTTTTAAACACCACTCTTCAGATAACTTCTGGATGAGAATCTAGTTATCTGTTCTCAATCCATCGAGAGGGATTTTTAGTTTTATTTAGGAATGGAATTACAATGAGCAGCATTAAACCAAAACATATGAGCCGTGGTAGGAAACAGGATTTAATACAGAATTTTTAAAAACAGTATACCTACCTTAATGCAAAAAGCATTAAGCGATGCAGAAGCATAAGCGAGGCAGACTTCTTTCTTTTTCTCTTTTTTTTTTTTTTATTTGAGCCTATCTTCTAAACATCTGCACGCTGATGTGAGATGAATATCTAAACCACTAATAACTGCAGCTAGATATTACATAAAAAGATTCATACCTATCGTTACCTACTGCTTTTTGCCCCAAAAGGATTGCACAGAATTTACAATCTGTGGCTGTGTCCTGGTTTGAGACACAGTACACAAAAATGCAGTGTTCCATCCATCACTGATGCAGAACTGGTTCAAGCGTGACACATGATAGCAGTTTAACTGCAATGGTGCACCAGAATTTAAAACAGAAAGTTATTAAATCCTATTATTTTATATTTGGGTAGGTAGAATGTCATTGAAGGGAAAGTTTTCCATGTCCTCCTGTTCTCAAAAGGCAAATAAACTACTGAGGAAGAGTAGCGCAAGTGGTCAAGAGTTAAATTAAAACTTTAACCTGAGAATTTAAACTTTTAAAGTCAAGTTGAAAGATGTAACCCATAATAGCTGAGACATTTGACAGGCCTGCGTTGAGCTTGTTTCTCAGCTCTTCTGACCATTCCCCATTCTCCTTACAGAAGGTGCTACCCGAGCCTGGCACAGGGGGAAGAGATCAAGATTGGTTCCAAAACACTTAGGAAAGCAACAAATTTTTCCCAAGCCAGAAGCACTTAGAAACTGATTGAGAGGCTGTCACACAGCACACCTATGTGCTATGAATTGAACACATACTCTTCAGCAAAAGTGAGGCCAACAATCCACCAAAGGGAAATAAAACTTAAGCAGTTTTAAATGTATTTTCTGGACATGAGAATATCCTTCCCTATCTCGTTACCTGCGTTACACTGCTTTTTATATTGCAGCCTTGGAGATCATCAACAACGTGGCACGGCAGAGAGCACACTGAGCCTTCAAACAAGTAGTAGGGCCCAAAAGCTCCAGTGGTTTCTATCCATGCTAGCTCATTTACGTGCACTTGGCTTCTAAATCAACTTTCACATGACTTAAACTTGATTAGAAGATGCTATGGCTGAAGAGCTGAGTTTAGCTGCTTTTTTCAACCTAGGCAGGATTGCGTGGGGTGCCAATCACGTGGGTTTGTCTGATCTTGACCTCAGCCCACCCGACTCAAGTTTGAAATATTTTTCCATGTGACATAAAGGCATTTTAAGGCATTTTAGGGATTTTTAGCACAGGTTAATCTACCTGAACATATATAGGTTGTATACACAGAGTAACAATTGCAAGCACTCACCTGGACCAGTCCCATACTGGAATCACATAACATTTCACCTACAGGAAACACTGGTTACCTGAATGCTGACCAGAGCCAGCCCTGGTCTTAACTCCAGCACACTTTCACTTGAAGAACAGATGTTTGAAGGACAACACCTAAAAACATAATCTCAGACTGCTTTCACTGTGCCTTAGGCATAGCCCATTTTTCTTTTCTCCCAGGGTGTCTCTTGAGTATAATCTGACAGATGTTCCTGCATCTAGTTTGAGCTGAGCCACGGTAAATGACACCACAACCAAAGATAACCTGTTAAAGCAAAGCTGTGGCCACGTACCCTGCACTGGCTGAAGATGATGTGAGAGAAGAGGATACTACCTACATCCCAATTGTTTCAGCTGCCTATCAGCTGTCTTCCCTTCTCCCTCACCAGAATAAACACTGGCATAATTGCTACCTTTAACTCTTTTATCAAGCTTACCCACATTAGTCCATTCTAAAAATCACTGTTTGTCACTCAAGCTGCTGTAACCCACCTGTGATTGTTTCCAGTTCATGGTAATACAAAGGCTTCTGCTTTCCCCTGGGACTAAGATGGTCCATGAGGCTGTAACTCCGCAGATAAGGCCATCTGGTCATTTGGGAGCTTCTAGAAGTGTCATTGCACCAAGTGTGGACAGACTTCAGTCCAATCAAAACTCCTGTTGGTTTAGTTCAGCCAACAATATGGGGCGTGCAGTAGGTCCGGTGTCTGAGACTTGTCTCTGTGAAACACAAATGGTCTAATTCAAGTGGCAATTGATACAATTTGAAATTTCATAGAATCATAGAATCGTCTAGGTTGGAAGAGACCCTTGGGATCATCGAGTCCAACCATCTACCCTACTCTACAAAGTCCTCCCCTACACCATGTCCCTTAGCACTGCATCTAAATGGCCCTTAAACACAGGCAGGGGTGGTGACTCAACCACCTCCCTGGGCAGCCTGTTCCAATGCCCGACCACTCTCTCTGTGAAAAATTTGATGAGATGACCCTGTGCATACACATACCTTCTTAAATCTATTTGAATCTAGAGTTTTATTCTGCCTGACAGTTTGCCACTGTATGTTTTGGGGACACATGGAAGCAATCGCGCTTTTTAGAATAATTGCACAGATAGCAGCCAGAGAGACCCCAAATCTCTCAGAGGGCTGGGGACAGATTCATAAGAGGTAGAGGTTGCAGGCATGATTGACACACCAGTCAATCACCTTCCTGATCAAAGGAGGAAAAATATCAGCTCTCATTGAAGTTTGCTTCCTTTATCATTACAGGCACTTACAGATTTAGGATCATGAATGTATCTGCAATACAGAAGATCTGCCTCTAACAATTACCTTACACTATGCTGCAGTGCCACATGCAATTAGGGCTGCTCCTTCAACACATCAGACAGGTGTACTTCTTGCCCAGAATAATTTTTCATCTGACAGCACTGTGAAGGAAATCAGAAAAGACAAATGGAGAAAGCAGCTAAAGCAAACGGGGGCATTCACAGTGCCTGAGAAAGAGGAGAACCTGAAGAAAAACAGTATAAAGTGAAGGAGGAGAAAGAACCCTAATCCAAACCTCAGAAAACTCAGACTGGTTTCTCTCAAATGCCATCGAAAGCAGGCATAGGACATGTAACTGTACCACAGGTAGGCATTTAGAGATGCTCATATGGAACGCTCAGCATCTCCCCACTGGGAGAGGGAGATGGGGATGGAGAGGGACACAGAGAGCTGGCTGTGGTGGGGACAACTCCCTGCATGCAGCCATGGGGTTACGTTCAGCCTGATGCACCACGTCAGGCTCCCGGCGTTTCTGCCACCTCAGCATTCCTCTTCAGAAAAAAAACATTTCCCTGCTCTCCTTGCTGGGCTGTTCATGCATTTCTGAACCCACATCAGCAATATTTGGTGCTTGTGTGGCTTTTTTTCAGAGGCAGAGCTAGGAAAATAGCGCGATGCCCTGCCAGTCTCAGCAGTGTCCCTGTGGGAGATAGCGCTGTGCCACAGGGGACGTGCTTCCAAGCCAGATGGGGACTGTGGAGGGTTAGGGGAAGGAAAACTTTATTCCCAGAGATCAGAGAAATGAGATTGAATATGCTAACATGGAAAAATTGGTGTCACAACTGCACGTACACTGGACAGCTATCAGTATTTCCCAGGCTGCTGCTGATATCAACAAACTTTTGATCAGCTTTATAAAGCTTATATTTCCAAATGAAAGAATACAGATTAAAAGAAAAACCCTTCTGCATCTGGATTGTATGGGCTATTTTACAGCCAGATACCATGGCTGCTCTAACCACTCCTCCCCTTCTCCACTTTGATACAGCCAGAAGGTCGTGAATCTCTCCCCTCTCCCTCACGTAACTGGAAAAGGGATCCTGACTCTGTGTGCAAAGATATTTGATTTAAAAAAACAATTCAAATGATCTTTGACCTGGACAGGGTTTGTCATTTTCAGATAAGAAGCAAGAGAAATGTTCAGCTGCCTATGAGATGCCTCTATTCCTCTCCTCAAACATTTTAAATACCAGCAGTGCAATGCAATATGCATGCAAAGTAAAAATACTGATTTTAACTTGGTTAAATAACCATCTCTTTCTTTTGCATGAAGACAATGTGTAAACTTACACATTAATATACTGTGTATTTGAGAAATAGGCCAAGAGAGCAAGCCATCTGGCATCTAACAAATATTATGACAAATCTGACATTCTTTCCAGATTTTTATGAATTGCCTCCCACAACTCAGACAAACAGACTAAAGGTCACTGAAAAGGAAATTGTGTATTTATTTGCACCTTATGCTTTACGTTGGCCGGAGAATGAGATATTTTACTTTTGCATTTGGGGGAGGAGAGCGAAGAGGAAGCTGTGGGAGGATGGAGGGCCAGTTGCCTTAGAAATTGAAGGCAAATCATTCAGTCTACCCTGGAGAACTTGAGTAATCAGGGAACCAGCAGAAGCCATGAGTATGAAATGTGACTGATTGAGAGAATCATAGAATCATCTAGGTTGGAAGGGACCTTAAAGATCATCTAGTCCAACCATCAACCTCACTCTGACAAAAAATAAATAAGAAATAAGCAATAAAAAAATCACTAAACCATATTCTTGAGGACCATGTCAATCCAACTTTTGAACACCTCCAGGGATGGTGCGTCAACCACTTCCCTGGGCAGCCTATTCCAATGCTGGATAACCCTTTTTGTGAAGAAATGTTTCCTAATCTCCAATCTAAACCTCCCCTGGCACAACTTGAGGCCATTTCCCCTTGTCCTATCTCCTGTGACTTGGGAGACGAGACCGACCCCCACTTCTCTACACCCCCCCTTCAGGTAGTTACAGAGCACGATAAGGTCTCTCCTCAGCTTCCTCTTCTTCAGACTGAACCCCCCCAGCTCCCTCAGCCTCTCCTCACAAGACTTACTCTCCAGACCACTCACCAGCTCTGCTGCCCTTCTCTGGACCCGCTCCAGCCCCTCAAGGTCTTTTTTGTGGGAAGGGGCCCAAAACTAGACACAGCACTCAAGGTGAGGCCTCACCAGTGCCCAGTACAGGGGGACGATCACCACTCGGGTCCTACTCACCACACTGTTTCTGATACAGGCCAGTATACCATTGGCCTTCTTGGCCACTTGGGCACACTGCTGGCTCATCTTCAGCCCACAGGCCACCAACACCCCCAGGTCCTTTTCTGCCAGGCAGCTCCAGCCACTCTGCCCCCAGCCTGTAGCGCTGCAGGGGGCTGGTGTGACCCAAGGGCAGGACCTGGCACTTGGCTTTATTGAACCTCATCTTGTTGGTCTCAGCCCACCAATCCAGCCTGTCCAGATCCCTCTGCAAAGCCTCTCTACTCTCCAGCAGGTTGACACTCCCACCCAGCTTGGTGTCGTCTGCGAACTTACTGAGGGTGCACTCGATCCCCTCGTCCAGATCATTGATAAAGATGTTAAAGAGAACGGGTCCCAGTACCGAGCCCTGTGGGACACCACTCGTGACGGGCCGCCAACTGGATTTGACTCCATTCACCATCACTCTCTGGGCCCAGCCCTCCATTCAGTTTTTAACCCATGCAGAGTACACCCATCTAAGCTGTGAGCAGCCAGTTTCTCCAGGAGGATACTGTGGGAGACTGTATCAAAGGCCTTGCTAAAGTCCCGGTAAACAACATCCACAGCCTTTCCTTCATCCAGCAAGCGGGTCACTTTGTCATAGAAGGAGATCAGGTTTGTCAAGCAGGACCTGCCCCTCATGAACCCGTGCTTGCTGGGCCTGGTCACCTGGGCACCCTTCATGTTCTGCATAATGGCACTCAGGATGATCTGTTCCACGACCTTCCCAGGCACCGAGGTCAGACCGACATACCTGTAGTTCCCCAGATCATCCTTCCAACCCTTCTTGTGGATGGGCGTCACATTTGCTAGACACCAGTTGGCTGGGACCTCCCCAGTTTGCCAGGACTGCTGGTAAATGATGGAGAGTGGCTCCGCAAGCACTTCCACCAGCTCCCTCAGTGCCCTCAGGTGAATCCCATCTGGGCCCATAGACTTGTTTGTGTCTAGGTGCTGGAGCAGGTCCCTCACCTGCTTTTTTTTCAGGCCACTATTTATTTTTGTTAGTGTCTACTTAATTTCAATACTTTGTCTTTTTTTTTTTATTTTTTAAGAGTCTGTTTTTAAGAGTTTGTTTTTAAGGCCTCCCCACAGAGGCCTCAGTGCCATTCCCAAAAGAATAAACAGTGCTGCCAGCACAAAGGACTTTTAAAATGAGAGGCTGGTCTTTGTGTAGTTACAGCACAAGAGACCTTTTGTCATAATTTCAAGGAGATAAGGTAAAGGTAAAAAACATCTTTAGGCACCTTAAGGACTTTTTCTTCAGGAAGCCACCTTCTTTGCACAGCAGCTGTTGTTGAGCATCCATGCAGAGGCTGCTCATCAGCTGGACAGCAAGTCCAGCAATGATGCTGCATCTTTGATGAAGCCTCTAACTCCCAAAGTTTTCTCAGACACTCCTGGGTATAACAGTATTTATCAAAGAGTTAATCCAAAACCTCTCATATGTCACTGTATCTTCCATAGCTTATCAACTCTGTTGATGGAGATTTCAATGGTTAGAGAAAAAGATACTTAACACAGGTCAAAGGAAAGCCTTTAGGTTAACACTACATTAAAGTTCCTTCCATGTAAAAAACAAAAGCATCTTTAGAAGCTACAGGCTACACTTTGCTTTGGGGACAAAATAGTCACATAGGACTGAATCTGATCTACATGCCATCCAATGCAGGTTTTTGCTGTGCTCTGTCTCCCTCTGATGCTTCAGGATTCTGTCATTTTTATATTCTGGTTATGTTTTATAGTATATTATGGCAATGAGACATTTTAAATGCGAGTGTGACTTTGAGAAGTGGCGCCTTGGGCTAATCGTTCTTCCATGCAAACGAGCAAAATAGAGGAGGCTTGGCACAATGATGGGCTACTGTCAAAGCATGACGAGAGTGACATGATTAGATGTAGTAACAGGGGCAAACACCTTGTCCCTTACGGACAGAGTTTAAGCATGACCAAAGCACAGCCGATTTAAACACTCATATTTGAGCACAGGCCCAGGCAGTCTGCCCATTTCCAGAGAAAATAAAAGGGATAAAGAGCCAGTATAAGCTCCCAAACTGGGGCAGGCAGCCTCCAGATACCCTGGCAGTAGCTGCCCACCCCAGCCCCTCACTCGCAAGCGTGGGTGAGCAGAAAGGTTGGGTTTCCCTCCCTGTAACTTACAGAGGCAGAGTGGCTTTCAGCAAAACGACAAAGATGGGGTCATCCACCATCTAACAGATGGTGTATAGCCCTCATGCTACCCCCAGCTCTGTCACTAAGCCACTTCACGCTCTTTGGGAAGGCAGCGTTGCCACTTACACCCTTGTCCACTCAGGTTGCAGATTTACCAGGGAAAGGGCTGTCTTCTCCTCCATAAGGAGTGCTGCCTGACCTCAGCATGCCCCAGGCCCATGCTGAACTTGGCCTCTTTGCCCTAACAGCATCTAAGAAGGCTTCCTCCAGGCCGACTTTTTGCAAAGGATGCAAATCTTGGTTAAATGCACTGCAACACACAGTGTGTAGAGTGAAGCGGGCTTTGGTGCACCACAACACATTTATTCTTAGATTAATTATTTATATGCTGATACCATTTACTGAGTACTAAAGACGTCTGAGGCAGAAGAGTGGACTGGTCTGCTTGGGTCAATTTTGCTTGGATGCAGCCACAGCTCAGGGACTTATTTTTCTGGTTTTGGGAGGCTTTCACTAATATCTCCTTTCTTTGGCAAGGCCAGGAACACAAATATACCTCAGAGAACAGTGAGTATGTCAGGAATTTCTCTGCGGAGCAAGTGACTCACTGAGTTTTTAGCCCTCAATGCTGAATGAAATCTAATAAGAAAAGCTTAGAAGGGGAAAAAGTTCCAGTTGCAAAGAAAATTACTGAAATAGTCTGTTCAGATTGAACTATCCACATAGATGTCATTCATCAATAAGTAACACAGTTTATTCCTCTGACATTTGCCAGTGACTCTCAAGAACTTTGATAACAAGATCTGTACTGCTAGGCTCTAATTTTGTTTAAAGTTTTCTTGCTCAGTAGAAGTGTTTAGAACAAGATGAGCTTTCTAATTTGAGAAATCTCTGTTAAATACTACCCAATTCTCATTTATTTTTGTCCTCCCACAGAGTTGTATCAATAAATTTCTATAAGGATTTTATTTTCTGTACCCATCATGAAAAAGACTTTCTTACCACCGTATACACTCTGATGATGATAAGCCTTTATCTTTGGCAACAGAAAACATTACTAACATGCACATATAGAGTATGAGGGACAGAGCTTACAACCTGCTGAGGGTGACTGGCTGCCTCTGACTCTTTGCTTGTGCATGAACCTTCTTCAGAGCCACCAACAAAAGTGACCATGTGGGAGCTGACCTTACATTCCCATCCGTGAGAAGGGCATCAAAGAGAAATATAAAGGAGAAAAAATAAATGAGAGCACTCATTTTGGAGAGAAATATAATTTACTGTGCAATGAAGGAGTGAGGGGAAGGAGCGAGGCAAAGAAGGGTTTGGTATTGCTTGCTGAATTTCATCAGAGCCACAAGAAAGTCAAGCAATCAACCAATGAATCCACATTTACATTTGTGGTGGTGTGGTCTCTCTGTTTTTCCCCCTCTTCTCCCCCCGCCACCAGATCCTGCTCAGGCCATGGCCATCACAACTACTTCTCTCTTACGAGTGAAGTTAATCACTCTGCCTGCGACACCATCTCAGCTTTGAAATCTAAGATCTGAACAGCACAACTGAATTTTACTAAGAGTCAATCCAAAGTACCACAAATCACAGATTTTTTCAGACTAAGCACAGTTTGAACCAGACAGAAGTTAGGAAAGGGATGCAGGGCTGGTGAAGCCACACACTAGGTTGAGATGTAAAAGTCCCAAAGTGCTTATCAATGTTATATCCCTTTGGACATATTTGGATGTCCAAGTACAGATGCTTGGACCTGGAATGCCAAGCCAAGGTCTACTCTGTTACCCAGGTCCACAGTTGGAGGCTGATCTGGTCTCATTGATGTGCAAATTACTAGGGCAATTAAAATAATGAGTAGTGGAAAAGCAGATGCTATTTTAGTATCTTTGTAATCTAGCTAGTGTTGCTTTCTTCTCTATGAATTAAAAATTTCTATAAAACACACTCACACTTGATTTGTAAGGCTGGGCCTTAAGAGCTTTTTCATTACCTATCCATTGCAATATTAGAGCATGTCATTTTCTAGCAGATCAAAAGTACAGGTTTCACGGCTAAGAGAAGTGTTCAATGGGACCCTTTAGGAGACAGCCAAGTCAGTGACCTGATAAAACACAATTTCATTTCTTATTGCTACAAAACATGCAGTGTTGGCACCTTATAAAGATTTTCAAACTCACAAAAATTCAGCAAAGCTTTTGAAAAGCAGTCGTTGGAAAACAGCAGTGGAGGAAAGGAGGAGGGAACAGCCACAACCCCCGTTCTGCTGGTGAGCTCCCGAAACAGCCACGCAACAAAATACTTCTGCTCCAGGCCAAATGGAGACATTCCCAAGTTTACACAGGGCACATAGCACAGCTTGGCTGATGCTTCAGTAGAGATGATCATAAGACTAAGAGAACTGAAATGAGCCTTCAGTGAAGCCCGTGCTGGAAGAAGTACTTTGGAGCTACTTGAATTGGGAGGTGCTGGATTGCAATACAAGAAGAGCAAATCTGACATCTCATCTCGTCTCTGAGTGAAATTCCAGAAAAAGATGCTTCCACACAGTGTGTCATCAACATGAAGCTCTCCAGCTGTGTTCTTTGCACTGTATGGTGTCACTTGATAAGCACAGAAAGGACATTTTAAATATCTCGAGAGCAAACTGGATTTTATTGAGGAAAGAAAAGGAATAGATGGTTTGGAATTTCACTGTTTAAATGAGATTCCTCCTGGCAATATTTATTAGATAAAAGTACAGCCCTGTACTTTGGAAATGTCTTCATTTTTCTTTAAAGAACATTTTGATCCATTGCATCAGAGACAGTGGATGGCGAGACTATTATACTTCAGGGAGCCAAACCCAAGCCCATTGAATCCTGTTTCGTAATATATCACTCAGAGGGCTGCAGTTCCTGTGGCTTTTTACAACCAGTCCTTTTATTAACTATTTGCATTGCAGCGATGAGAGAGCACGAGAAGAAACTGGGGCACACTGACCCAGCCACACTATATTCTAAATTTAAAAGAGAAAATAATTCCTGCCCCCAAAACCTCAAGCTCTTCAAACCTACGCAGGGGGAAAATTGTGTTAAATAGAAGAAAATACAGTTCCTGCAGCAGCAGCATCATGCAAGTTCAATCAATAGGTCCATGCAAAGCCAGCGAGGAAGCAGCTCAGTAGCTGGCAGGGCTTTTACCCTGTGGCCCAGGGGCAGTTCTCCAGCACGGAGCCCTGCTCAGCTCCCCTCTCTCTGCTGCAACTCTGCATTGCCTCGGAGGATGCAGAAACCTGTGGTAAATCTGTGCCTGTAGGAAAGGATGCTCACTGTCCCCCCACCCTGTATTTTTGGCCAAGAGTGGAGTGCCATCCATTCAGCCCATCACAGGCATCCAGCAGTGCAGCGAATTTCTTCCGAGTCCTTTAATCCATCCCAAAGGATAAAACCACTCTTACAAGGAGCCAATTCAGCTGCGATGATGATTCCTGCATGGCACAGTTTAGTATTTAATAGACTTATCACCATCTGTTCTAGCTTTAAACAATAAAATCAGAGACAACGGAACCAGCAGCTGCAATCATTTAAAGAAAATAAAAGAAACAGAGATAGTGGAAGGAGGTGAGTGAATACATGCAGTACTTGCATAGAAAATAATTGCAGGGGAAACTTTTTCAAGGTACTCTGCAAGAGAGAGCTTATTGCTATGTTCTATATTCTGCACAGCATGCATCCATCATGTTTTCTCTTATGTTTTAGATGTAAACCAGTGGAGGAGAGCAGGGAACAGAGCTCTGTGCTGAGACAGTGAATCCCCATTGATGCTGATTTCTTCACAGCAAACAGGGATTCACAGCGAGACCTTTTCCTGATACTGGAGAGATGATGGTTAAATACAGTGAGGAAGACAAGACTTTTCTCTATGGGCTGCAAACGAGTCCAAGTTGGAGCTGGGGCTTATTTCCTGCTAAATCAAAGGTCTGAATTTTCCACAAAGCATGCCTTTGCCAGCAATGCAGCACCAAGGGGCAGTGATGTTTCTGGATCCAAGAGCAATACATTGAACAGGCGTGAGGTACAGTCTCAATAAAGTCATAGGCAGACTACGTTCCTTCTCTGCATCGTTTTCTAGACAACTTCTCTGCCAGCAAGCTAAAGCAATAATTTGGCTGTTTTCATCAACCCTCATGCAGAGTATCTCTAGTCAAACAGTTACAGCCCGGACTAGAAATGTTGTGTTTGAAAAGATAAAAATGTTTCACAGTATTTTTCCAAGGAAAATGTTGAAGCTGAAGAAAAATCAACCAAATAGATGATAGATCTTTTTGGGAGTGTATAAGAACATGACTGTAAAAACGTCTGCAAGGATATGCAACAGAAGAACTGAGATTTTGGATCTGATTTTAAGCTTACATCATCTTTATACGTCACTGCAATGACATCTGTCAAAATCAAGAAAAACATAGCTACTGTCAGGAGACTTAAACCCATGTTAGAAAAACACAGCTGGAATCAGCCTCAGTGTCTTAATGTCTCACACATTCAGTACTCCTGTTTTAAAAGAAAATAATCCTACTATGAACTGAAAGCTTTGCCAAGAGCTGAGGAATACCATGAGGGTAATACAAGCAGAAGGGATATCAAGACCCACTCGTGCCTTTAAGAGCAGCTGTGAACAGAATTTGGTGAAATCCCTGGTAAATAAAACCAATCAGCCAACTGAACTAAAAGCCAAAATAACTCACCCTTGTATGTGCTACACCAAGAAAGACACTGCAAGGAGATGGAGTTACTATACAGCTCTCAATACATTACAGAGGCCTTGAAATAAAATCTTACTCTCCATAGAAATCAGTGAACGATGCTGAAGGCCCTGCAGCCATTTCTGCTACGTTAAGAACAGCTGAGTGTCAACCTTGATTTTATTAATAACTCAGTCTACAACACTAGTAAAATTTCAGTTGAAGATTCTGTCCACTTGGCTCTCCCAAACATTTGCCTTCAGGATTTCCTCTTTCCTGAGTCCTCCTGCACTTTCTTTTGGCAGTCCTCCCTGCCTCCTTGCTTGTAACCAGGTTTAGCGAGCGGCTTGGGTCACCCCTCCCTACCCATAAGAGGTGACAATAAATCATACCCTAGGACCACATCACATATAAATTTGAAGATCAGAAAAACTGCGTCACTATTTGCCCTGTGCTGTCACGAAAATCCATCCAGCGCAAAGACAGATGCCCAAATCGGATTCTGACAAGACAGTCCAGACACACATTTTACTTCCATGTTAAATGTTTTTCTCAGAATAAGTTGCATTTTTTTTTCACTATGTCTCTTATCTTGAAGCTTTTTCAAAACTCTTTTTATTCAATGTACTTTGGAAAGCTGAAAGGGAAGCCTCCAGCTGGAGTCCGCTTCACTAAGATATACTGGGGGACCCTGTAATTGATAGGGTCATGGGGAAAGAGCTGAACAACAAAATGAATTAGAAGATGAGAAAGGTCATGTTAAAAATCATTCCCTTTAAGCTAATGCACTGGAAAGCTACTTTTAAGGATGATAAACTTGGGGAAAAATTAGTACAAAGTTAGAGTAGCAGCATCAAAGGTGGCAAAATCTAAGCAAGTCAGATTTATTGCAATGCTTTTACATAGCTTTTGTAGATGCAATAACCTTTCCCTGTGAATAGCTCATCTAAGATGGGCGCCAAGTTGAAACTTGGAAGGCACAGTACTGGTTGTGTTTGGACATCTGCTGCTACTGCTCTTATTTACATGTTGCCGGTGAATGTTTGACTTGTTTGCAGTAAACACGATTGTTATTGGAGGTCTGAAGCATATGTGTCACGTCTATGGAACTGAGCAGAGAAGAACATGGAGCTTGGTGGATACACTTCGAAGCAAGCCGTGAAATGGGCTGTTTCAATTCTGGATATTGCCAAAAACTTTGGTCTTTGTGAAATAAGATGCAGCCTTTTCAGGCCCGAGGCATGAAAGAAGAACGAGTATATATAAAGCAGTTTCATTTGCTTGCTTCTTTTACACAGCTTTAAGAGGACAGACAGAAGACTTACGCTGATTAGCCAAGATAAAGCAATTGATATGCTCCTGAAGGGACTTGTTATTCTGTTATACGGAAAAGAAAATATGCTGCTGAGGCACACTTCTTGTCATGTGTTGTGAAATCATTAATAAATCAAGTCATTAATACTGACTAAACTGAGACAGTGTGTGTCTTACTGCAGTATTTAAACAAAATCTCTCCTTTGAGCTGCACCCTGGCTTGGGACAGCACTGACAGACCTGGGAGGACCATGAGTGGTAGAGCAGAGATGTCCCACCACGTGAAAAGGAACACCACTGAGGAGCTACCACCTCATGCCACAGAGAATTGGCAGAGTACAGCCAGCATCCCAGTTCAACAATAGGTGCCAGCAGGTAC
Source organism: Calidris pugnax (assembly GCF_001431845.1). Taxonomy (NCBI): domain Eukaryota; kingdom Metazoa; phylum Chordata; class Aves; order Charadriiformes; family Scolopacidae; genus Calidris; species Calidris pugnax. The sequence goes on from NW_015090772.1 coordinate 569,842, forward strand.
CAGTACCAGCTCCTCTGTTACCACAGAGGAGCTCTGTTACTCCTGCCAACCTCCCACCTGCAGAGGCCACCTACCAGGACACAGGGAAGTGACAGGGAAGCATCACTGCCACCAGGAATGAGTGGTACCCCTCTGGAGACCATCCCTCCTCACCCAGGCTCCCATGCCTGGCACAGACAACCAGCAGATGACCTGCTGCCTAGCTACGTTCTTCTTAGCTAAACCATGAGTAAACAAATGAAGCGTTATTCCATCTGCCTGGGGATATTCACAAAGATTAGCAAGGCTAATAATAACCCCGGGTTCCCTCCCTGCCACAGTCAGTGAAGGAAGAGGAGCTTCCTTCTGGCCCACATCATGTCAAAACAAGGTCAGTTACTTCTGCTGACCTTCATGCATAATTTCAAGAGATTTTCAAAGAACACCCTTCCCACCTTTTCACAGCCTTAAAAAGTAAAAAGGCAAACAATTAATACGCTTGATTGAAAAGCTTAACTACACTTCCTAATGTGCCAATAAACAATAAATGCAATATATGTAATGCACAATGAGTGGACACAAATTATATCAATACTGAAAGAGAAATTAAATGCAATTAACTCAGAAGTCCCACTAAACTCTCTGTGGAGACCTGGATTTGTCTACAGAAAGGAAATGTACATGCACCAATGCAGAAATATGAAAGTTTCAACCAGGACTGAGGCTGTTCTTTCATTATCTGTGCTACTAAAATAAAGTTATCTTACTGCATATAAAGCAAACATATCTGTTTGGTTATTTGAGATCAGTCACATCAGCCCATGCTTCTGGGGAATCTCTGGTTCCATCTGTTGCTTCTGTATTGTTGTTCTTGTATTTTCCTATGACCTTAGTTTGGCTCTCTAATGTCAAGGTAAGGCCGATGTGGTCTGCAAGTCCATTGCTAAGACTCTGATAAATACTTCTCTCAAAAATGTTTAACTGTATTTGAACTCTGCTGCCGTGCAGAAGGGCTAGATGCTGGTCTGTAACACATTGACTTGCCCTCTGAAGAATCTTCTTTTACAGTCTTGACTCTATCAAAACCCAGAGAGGCTGAATTAACCTTTTGTAGGTACACCCACATTAGCTAAGTGTGTGAGGAGAACCAGCAGTCTTCCTGTGCCTAAAAAGCCATTGCTAAGTCACCCTCAGCCAAATCAATAAACATCTGTGCATCCCTAACAGGAGACTGTATGAGGAACAGCCCCGCATTAACCTATGGACCAGTAGAGACCACGATGCTGCCTGGGAGGAGTTTGACAAAAATTCAGAGGAGACTTACAATGTTGTTTTAAAGATACATTCAGGGCAGGATTTGTCTCAGTAATTTATGCTTTCATTTGATGGTGCATCTGAGGATGCACCTTACGGTCAACAGAGAAAGTGAGAGACTTCAGTGCCCCAATCCCTGGCATGTCTGAGATGTCTGCATGGTGGAGAGCTTGAATCCTCTGAGGTACCTATCTCTCTCCATTGATGAGAAATGGAGACAAAGATGACTATTTCAGACATAAATATCAATGCTGTAGGTAGCTCAACTCTGAGGAGACTAACTCTATCCATAATGTCCCGCATTGCCTTACAATACCTGTCACATGCTAAATTAAATTGTGTCACCTGCTTAGGATTCATTTAGTCATTGGAGGGGTGGGTTAACTAATTCCTAGTCCGCAGAGATTCTTTTTGACCAGTAAATACATAAAACTTCAGTGTCATATCAAAAACGTGTGCATCATCAACTAGAAAGGTTTGTCATTAAGAATGTAGTACTTTTCCTAAGCAATTTCTCAGTAAAGGTTACACAGCTAAACTAAATCCACAGATAAAGAAGCCTTCAAGAAGCATTGTTAGATTCTGCCAAGTAAAGCGGTGTCAGTAGCTGAAATTTCAGAGCATAAATCTGACAAGTGGCAGAAAAACTGAGAAGTCAGAGCTCACAGATTCAATAATACATTGTGTCTGCAGGCAAAAACAAGAAGTGGAGAACTCAGTACTGAAAAGTAAGAGCACCTGGAAAGTAGGGAGGAAGATAATTTGAAACTAATAATTTCACGATGAATAGCCCAATCAAAAACTGCAAAGCAGATAAAGAGTGACTCTCTGAGACTAGCTTGGAGATATGTCAACAAGTGATGGTGAATAACCTCCAAAATGCTTGTTTGCTCTCGTAAGGCATGATATCAAGAGAAACAAACCAACCAAAATTAAACCTGTAAACATGGAAGAAATCTTCAGGAACCTGGGAGGAAAAAGTTGGCAATCTGTGAGGAGAAGGAAGAATTTACAGCTAAGCACAACTGCTTACGTATTAAGGCAAGACTGAAACACTTACTCTCTTGGTAAGTGACTTTATAAGACAGACAATGCAAACTCCCAACATCTTAAGAGAGTAAGCAGCTGACTCAGAGCGACTCCATCTGGAAGCACATAAAAAGTAATACAAAGTGATAATAGAGAAGAGCTCGCCACACACCTTTCAGAGGAGAGGAAAGCCTGGGGAAGACACGGGAAAGCATCTTTTTGCACAAGCAATCCCTGCTGAGGGAGTGTGGTGAGGGGGATGCTACCCAGGGGCACAGCTGTAGGAGGGGAGCTGCTGGGGAATGGTGTGCTTCAAAGTAGTTTTTACTTCTCTAATAGTCACGTGAATACAGCCATATAAAATATGGACGCTCCAGCAAGTCATAGAATCATAGAATCATCTAGGTTGGAAGAGACCCTTGGGATCATCGAGTCCAACCATCTACCCTACTCTACAAAGTCCTCCCCTACACCATGTCCCTTAGCACTGCATCTAAACGGCCCTTAAACACAGCCAGGGATGGTGACTCCACCACCTCCCTGGGCAGCCTGTTCCAATGCCCTATCACTCTTTCAGTGAAAAATTCTTTCCTAATGTTCAATCTAAACCTACCCTGTTGGAGCTTGAAGCCATTCCCTCTCGTTCTGTCATTAATTACCTGTGAGAAGAGACCAGCACCAACCTCTCTACAGTGTCCTTTCACGTAGTTGTAGAGACAAGGGCAAATACTTCTGGCAACAGCTGTGCTAGAAGAGGAGTGCATGGTCTCAAGTCAAATACACCCTGGTACTTCTCCCATTCCCAGGGAAAGGGATCAGGGGGATGCCAGAGTGATGGAGGAGCTGAAGCCACCTCCTGTGACTCTGCATAAGCATTCATAGTCATTTCACATGGAAGGGCCCATGTCCCCCTCGCCTGCAATGCTGGATTCCCATCACCGCTGCCTCGCAGCACTCCAGATGAGAGCTGCTCTCCAGGAGGCAGAATAACAAATAACATCCACTTCAATTGTCAGTGTTTTACTGAACTTGTAACACACCGTCCAAGGAGCGCGAGAGGAGGTGGCATCTTAATCAAGGGGTTTTCCTGTGGCTGGGACACGGCCAGGCAGGGAGCACATGCACCTTTCCCAAGGAAGTGATGGGGCAGGAAGGACAGAGGTGCGGGCACCAGGCTCTCCTTTTCCAGGGCTATGCAGCAAAATCATCATGGGTGCTATGGAGGGGCACACCTGGCAAATATCAGACACAGACTTGAAATACTTCAAAACTAGGGTTTAGGGTTATTTGATCTTCCTTTCCAGTCGAAACTCATTTCTTTTTCTTTTTTTTTTTTTTAACATGGGTATAAAAATACTCCTAAGAGAAACTGCAACCCAGAGGCATCTAGATCTGAATCATTCAGTGCAATTTTCACACCAGGTTGAAACCAGCCTTAATTTTAAGTGTCCATTATAAAATTCTCATGTTTGCTTTTTTTTCTAAACGAGTTCTGTGCAGAAAATCTCCTCTTATGAAGAAAAGCAAAGGGGACATGAAACAAAATACCAGAATTAATTAATGATTTTGCATGCCTCCAGTTTTCAGGTACCAAAGCATAAAATACCTTAAAAAATAATTGAATTATTTTGAAAACCAGTTTTTAGTACATGCTTTCTAGGAATTAGATTTCTTTTCAGGTATTGAAATTAGGAATCGAGAAGTCATTCAAAGCTCTTTAAATTAAAACTGCTATTTTTAATGCTTTCTCTATTAAGAATGGGCAAAAAAATCTCAATTAGCAGTTCTCTGAAACTGCAACTTCAGTCAAAGCAAACCCCAGAGCAAAAGTAAATTTTTTGTCCACACTCCCAAATACTCAGTTACATTAATGGCAGAAAAACTCTGTTCTGCAGACTGAAGGACTAGATCTAGGGCTGTGACCCTGGCCACATGCAGGCTCTAGCAGATATGCAGATGACTTTTCCATGATTGACCTGACACCAAACTCTACCCACGTAGGTGGCAGTGAAGATTTCCCGAGCCAAACCCACAGATTTTTGGGACCAACAGGTGGCAAAATGGAGTTTTTGGCTGAAGACTGCGTGCAGCTTTGAGCAACTGCTGTCGCTACATTGAAAACAAAGATTAGACCTGATGTGGTGGAAAAACAGAAGAGTTTTCTCAACTGGGGGAGTTCTAAAAAGCATCCAGGAAGGAATTTAATGCAAGCTGCCTTTGTGCAAAATTTTATTTCAAGAGAACATGATGCTGCAGCTCTATAGTGCCCTACAGTCATATACCCTTTCAAGCTAAGGGCCTTTATTTCACGAGGCTCCAGGGGAGGGGAGGGGGAAAGCTTTTAAGTCTTGCATTTCACATTATCCACTCTCCTCTACGCATTGCATTTTCCCTTAACATAGCCTCTCTCATAGCAAGGGACCAGCTCTCCTTGCTGGCTGTGGTGCCCATTCCTCTGCATGGCACCATCCTCTGCATGGCACCATGACGCCAACATCCAAGAGGTGACAGGAAAGATTGCAGACTATCCCTCCCTGCCTCCCAACAGTCTGCAGCTCTGAAATCAAGAGGCATCTCTTTCCCAAAAGGCACCTAGAGCTGGTTTGACGACAGGGCCAGACACTTGATGGGTATTCAAGTCACTGAGAGTAGAGCAGAGGATTTTTCAGGACTTCTCAGTAATCACCCGCCCCAATAAAAAGCCCGTGAGTAGGACTTTTCGTCCTTGATCATGGAGGCACTTTGGAAAAATGCAGCCAGCATATCTAAATTTCCAAGCCAGGCGTGAAAAATCACAGCCTCTTTCTTTCAAAGGCTTCTGAACCTAGGCTAGGTATATGCAAGAAAGGAGATTCAATTGCAATATAGAATTAAATAAATACATGAAATTAAATGTTCCAAGCCAAAATTAAAATGAATCCAAATATAATCACATCAGCAAATTGCCCTAATCTGACAAATTCAACAAGTCATCCTAGACTTCAGTTAATGTTATTGCCTCTCCAAAATTAGCATAATGATGTTTCACAACTCCAGCACCCTCAAGTTAGTTTAACTACTAGTGTTACTTAGCTCCAGGAGCCTTGCCAAGAAGCCATGACATTTTGTTTACTCATCACTATTGACATGATTGATGTCATCACTGAATTGGCCTTATTTCCTGTCCTCGACCTGAGATGCTTGGCTCTGAACTATACCCAATGATACTCGGTACGGAAGACAATCAGCTATGTGTAGTGCTTTATGATAATTTCAGCTGATCTAGTTTCCAGGTCATTATAGTGAGACCCTCCTGTTGAGGAATCAGAGCGCCTGCAAAGATCAAGCCTTGCTGTTGGCCACAATGGTGAAGACTTTGTTCTAAGCACGCTTCATTTCAGAGATGGGTGTCTGGATGCAAGAGCTGTCAGACAGCAGAAGACATAGTCACTCAGCTAACAATAGTTGATGCTATTTTAAAGTTGGTTTTGGCATCTAGTGAAGGGACTGCAAAGATGCTGCTTGTAAAAAATAGCCTGGGATGCAGTAATCCTGAGTTGATTCTCTTTAAAGAATCAAAGAGACAAAAAATCTCTTACAAAGGCACAGGTGGAGAAATAAGCAGAACTTCTGGAAACACAAGTCTGCTGGACTGAAAATTTCAGTGTCTTTGAAATACAGAAGACTCGATATTTTCATACGTCCAACAGAAAAAGAAGTCCTCTTTGGAGTTTCCACCCAAAGCCAGGGGAAAAGCCTGTGGCAAAGAGTTGCCAGAGGGAAGGAGGGCTGAGATGGGATATGGTTTAGAGGCTGAAAAGATTTAGGAAAGTCTAGATGCCACCTAAAATGTAAGTTGAGATGCTTTTACCTGTTTCTATCCAGGACAATCATGTTAGAGAGGCAAAGGCAGCACAGCTGACCCCCATCATAGGGGGTCATGCAGCACTACATGGCAGAAGATCAAACACAGTTACTTATTTAAGAAAGGGAGGAAAAGAGCTTTGAGGACAGCCTTGGGATTTAACACCCACCATGCAAGTGTTCAGAACAAAGCTGCAAAGAAAAGAGTCATTAAAGACATAAAAGTAAAAGGGAACAACATTTACCATATATTTACCCAAAGCCAGTTATGCCAGACTAGACTTTTGTCTTTCTTTGATGAAAAAACTTATTTTCTAGACAAAGGAAAATGTGGTAAATTGCATCTATTGGAACTTTGTTAAACCACTACTGAGTATTATCACATAAACTAAGAATTAATACAGGAAATTTCAAGTGTTTAAAGTGACTGCAACCAGCTGGGCAGAAGATAGGTTTCATCAGGCCAGAGGAAGATTATAAGCAGAATTCATTACAGATCAATCTTTTCAGTCTTTCTATTCATATTCATTAGTGTTTTCATTAATTACATTGTGTCATCAGCACATTTCCTACTAAGATTTCAAAGTGGGAGCTCACTGTTAGCGAAGAGGACAATAAGAAAATTGTCTAAGAAAAACTAGACAACCCTGAAGACAGGAACAATGGAAATTTAATTAGAAACAGTGCCAGATCGTGCACTTAAATGAGATAGTGAATCAGATACTTCTCAGTTGGATCCTAGGAACAGTGGGGAAGAGGGAGTTGTTTTCCAATTGCCAGCTAAGAGCTTAGTTTGTTCTAGAAGTGAGACTGGAGTGAGTGGACACCCAGCTGCCCTCTGTAAAGAAAAGGGCAAAAACAGTTGGTCAGAAGTACAAAGCTGCCCTTAGCAGAAGAACAAAAGAGTATTAACTGGCCAGGTGTCCTGGTTTGAGCAATAAATCTAGCTTGGAAACTAGAGCACTCCGATTTTGAAGCAACATCCAAAATAAGTAAGAGAGGCTCAATACTTTGAACTATATCATTTTCAAATTTACAGCCTTTATATGATCTATATATATTCTGTAAATCAGTCGCAGTGGGGGTTGAAACCATGCACATCTCACTAGAGGTGAAGTGTACCGTAGATGTCTCCAGCCCCTGATTTCCCCTTTGCCTGTGAGCTGTGGAAGTTCTCCTGCAGAAGTACTGTATCTTAGCACGTATAATACTAACTGCCTGAAAAATACGAATACTCTGAAGTGGGTCTGGATTCATTGATGATGGGAATTATTTCAACGTGGTGGCTTGCAACAGCAGAGCCTCAGACCTGTGGCTGTAGAAAGTCCTGTTTTAGATGCTAAACTCAGACTGTGAGCAGATTCCGCACATCTCCAGCTCAGAAGAGAGGGAAGACATGGGAATGGCTGTACTGGGTGGGACTAAAGGGTAACCCAGCTCCAAAGGATGTTTTCTCCAACTAGTGTCCAAGGCAGATTGCAACAACAGGGCAAGTTCATAGAAATGCTTCACTGCACGCTCTCCCACGGAGCAGGGGCTGAGGCACTCTATAAAGACAATAAGAGATGAAAGATACCACTTTATAGAAGGTGATAATATCCTACCCTCACTGGAGTCACTGCCTCGTCTGTCAAGTAAGCTGAAAAATGCCCCTGAGCACAGTCTACTTGTTAGAAAAGAGCAAATATATTTTGGCCTTAGAGTCACAGGATGCTACACTCTGACTTCCCACATAATTTATTTCTCCTGTCCACAAAGTGTTTTCTCACAGATGCTTTTAGTAGAAATTAGGGAAACTCCTACCCTCAAACTGTGCTACTGCATGGTATACAGTCACTAGGCTTCCTCTGTATTACTTCTGTAAATAAAAATATGAATAAGTGAAAACACGTTGACCTTCTTGATAGGATACTATCAGCTTTGTCTGAACCCTGATTTTGCTATATATGCAAAGGCATTTCAGGGTTCAGACAGTCCTAAATATACAGCAGATTCATGTAGTCATGCATTAAGATCCCATGCAAGATGTAAAGTCGTCAGCCCTCAGTAGCACTGAGCTGTTTTCTGTTTCCCACTGGAAGACTGCAGTGGAGCAGACTTCTGCAGACTATTCTGCAAACGCATAATTCTGTTTCTATACTTATAAATGCTGCAATATGCAAATCTGCAGCATATATCCACGAAAAATGCTATTATTCTACCAGGTATCGATATTGTATGTCAGTGTTGTTCTATACTAAAGGAAATTAATCGAGCTGCTGACTTCCCAGGCCAACACACCTTCAATTTCCTTGACTGTCCTGCCTGGTTCTCTCATTCTCTCAGCTCCGTTCCCTGCAGAAATTTAGATGGGAATGTCTCTAATTTACAGCAACGTACTGGCAAGCCTGGTAGCGACTCCTCTCAGCAGCAGGGACAGGAATCATCTTGATTTAGAGGGGGTAACACAGCTTTCCAGTGTGCGGGCACAAGGAATGCTGCACGTTAAGAGGAAAATCAAAGCTGATAGCCCCCAGAAACAAAGCCTGCTCCAGCAGCTGGCTCTCTGCCAACCATCAAGACAAAGGAGAGGGGAGATCTTCAGCAAAATAAAGTATAAGGGAAACCGCAAAAGCATTTTAGAGCAAGCCAGGCCCATATTCATCATCTGCACAGTAAACAGGCTCAATAACAGGAATTTCTATGAATTTCAAGTAGGCGTAAAGGTTCAGCGGTGAATGACTGGAGTAACAGAGTTCATCCATCAAAGCCTCAATTACCACCAGTTATCCAGGATGGGGTATGGTTTAAGCACAGACCATTGCTCGTTTCACGTCAGCTTTATGCCTTTTGTGTCAGAGGGTTTGTTTTTCTGGCAAACTCGACAGCTTCCTTACCAGCAAAAAAGATGCTCTCCCAAGAGTGCGGATGTGGGGACATGTCAGCAAGGCTCTGCTATGGGCCAGGCTGAGGCCAGCACGTCAGAAATCCTCTGGGGAGGCTCCCAGGATGCAGGAAAAACGTGCCTATCCACAAATAACTGAAAAAGGAAAGCTCTAGAAGTAGAGAAAGAAACCAGAAGAGGAATATTCCACACTCTGGCTTTCAAAATGGGTGGAGGGAGGCGTTTTTAAACCTCTCCATCCTGCCACTTCTCCCTTCGGCACAGAGGGGGACATCTCTGCGTCTGGTGCCAAGGGACCCCCATAAACTCGAGGGGGATAAGTGCAAGGAAACAGCTCAGTACACAGAGATCCTGGCCAGGTATGAGGCAGGATCAGACCAGGTCTAGAGTTCTGCTATAATCTGTTCCACATGGGTTTTGGTTTTGTCCTTTCTCCTGGAAAAGAGAGCCAAGATCTCCTGCCTCCAGGAGGTCCTGGGTCCAGGTAGGCATAGAGAACTAGAAGAAGATGGTGATCTGCACTTAAAGAGCTCCAGCTTCTTCCAGACCAGTGGCGTGGTCATTTTTAAAATAGCAACTATTATCATGATTCATGATTTGCATGGCTGGTGCATCCTAATTACAAATGCCTGCTTATTTTGTGCTTGTGCAATACACCGAATTACATCTTAGAGGGAGCAATACCATTTCATTCTCCCCACCCCCCACAAAAAAAAAATAAAAAGAGAAATCAATTAGGCTCCCACACATTTGAGACTCCTCAACATACACTTTCTGGAAACTTAAGTAGTCTTTGAAAAACAGCCTAAATCACTAAGAGCAACAGAAGACGTTTCAGCCAGCAGCACTGCTAGACAAAGGGAAATAATTAATATGAACTTGTGAATATGAAGCTAGACATTGGAAGGGGCACCCGAGACCCCTGTCGCTACCAGAAAAAAACTGGGGACATTTTCATGGAGTGCAACTGGAAAGACAAATCAATGGAAATAATCATATGAATGAATCCAGTAAGCCAAAAAAGAAAAAACAAACAAACAAACCAAAAAAAAACAACCGCCCAGAAAAGGGCTTCTGCTTCTATTCACTCATCTGGAAAAAGCAGATTCCCGTGTTAGTTTTGCCAACCCAGAATAAGAGAGATGATTTAAAGTAAACCCTGACTTCATAAGGATTTTAAAGATTCTCCTGGCACAGATTTACACCATCTCAGGTCTTTGCTGGCTCATGCCACCTAAAGGCTCATCTCACACAGAGTTCGACCAGCAGGTTATGCAGCAGATCAGGACCCAACTTTCTCTGAGTCTTGAGTGCATCAACCCCCTAAATTACTTAAAACTATGACTGAGTCCGACCAGCAGGTTATGCAGCGGATCAGGACCCAACTTTCTCTGAGTCTTGAGTGCATCAACCCCCTAAATTACTTAAAACTATGACTAATTAGCCCGCTTGAAGTTAAATTCCAATTTACAAGCTTTGCCATTTCATGAATCTAATGAATTTCCCTAACACTGTCAAATAAATGGAGTGGCATAGTGCATCAACCCCCTAAATTACTTAAAACTATGACTAATTAGCCTGCTTGAAGTTAAATTCCAATTTACAAGCTTTGCCAGTTCATGAACCTAATGAATGCCCCTAACACTGTCAAATAAATGGAGTGGCATATTTTGATGCTATACGTATCACTATCACCTGTGTAGTCCAAGGCCATTTTTCTGACCCTAAATCTTTGAAGAAAACAAAACTTCAAACGTGCAAAACTGGTTGAGCTTAACAAATAAATAACAAATAACAAAAAATAACACTAAATCTGGAGGGTAATACTGGGGCTGGTATGCACTAAGACATTGAGCAACAGCTCATATCAGGTGTTTGCATGGCCAGGCCATGCCTTGGGAGAACAAATGATTAGAAAACATGTGATGATCATATTTGCTGCTGTTTTTAGTGCTTTTCTGATCTTAACACCCACATCTGCACTGATGAGATACTGCAATCTAGTAAACCCCAAAAACAACAGCATAAAGAAGCTGGTTATGATGGGAAGGGAGAGAACCCGAGTTCTCTTCCAAGTATTTTTCTTGTTTCAGGTTGTTGATATATTTTGTAAACTGCAGAGATTAAAAAGATCCCTGGGGCTCCCAGGTGTGAAAGATCAGCACTGCTGAAAGTAGCTGAGGGAGGGAATGTTCACGAACTGTATCCTGTCATCATTAAATCATTTTGCTGAATATATCAAATTGCTAAACACAAATATTTACATGTAAATCAATGCATCTATCTCTTCATTTTGCTAGCACCAACACACAAAACATATGTAGAAAGTAAGTGGATCCCTTTAAGGCTTTCCCCCCCCCCAAAAAAAAAAAATCAAAGAGGAAATTCAGGATGAGAAAAAGCTAACTCATAACCTGGGATGTAACTGAGCAGTCGCATCAGCAGCTTGCGTTTGTAAACAAGCGAACCCAGCAGTTGGGAGCAGCATGAATCACCTCTGCTCATCTCAGTGGGGCATCAGCTTCATCCCCAGTAACGAGCCTCTAATGCGTTAACACTGTGAATTAATTTGCTGCTGACCAAAGTATGTAACTGGGGGGGGAGAAAGAAAAAAAAAAAGCAAAATGCATGACATAACTTGGAGAAATACCTTGCTGTAGCATCACGGTGACCAAGCAATGCCAGCTCCCAGGTGGTCCCCAGGAAGCTAACTCATAACCTGGGATGTAACTGAGCAGTCGCATCAGCAGCTTGCGTTTGTAAACAAGCGAACCCAGCAGTTGGGAGCAGCATGAATCACCTCTGCTCATCTCAGTGGGGCATCAGCTTCATCCCCAGTAACGAGCCTCTAATGCGTTAACACTGTGAATTAATTTGCTGCTGACCAAAGTATGTAACTGGGGGGGGAGAAAGAAAAAAAAAAAGCAAAATGCATGACATAACTTGGAGAAATACCTTGCTGTGGCACCGCAGTGACCGAGCAATGCCAGCTCCCAGGTGGTCACCAGGACACGAAGGAGCCTTCCCCGTGGCTCTGGGGAGCTGCATCAGGGAAGAGCCTGGTTTGCCAGTTCCCAAAGAGATTCCTCTCTAGGGAGGGATTCAAAATTATAGGTAGTTACTGGGACCACCTGGGTTAAACTCAGCAGGTGCTATGCTCCTCACTTTGCGGTCAGACTACATAGTCTTCAGTGAGCCTGACCAGTGCTGTTAGCCCTGTATTTTGGCTGCTGTTCTGAGGAGCATGGGCTTTGCTCCCCAAAATAAACGCAGAGGTTACAGATTAGGCCTTCAGAGTGGCAGGATAAAGCCTGCATCTATTTAAATTATGGTATGGCATTAATATATCACCTCGCAGGGCCTGAGATGGACAGGAAACAAGTGCAGAGTATCCACAGGTTTTCTTGCAATATCGATCATATCCCCTCTCACAAAACCTACACGATGAAAAGGGACCAAACTCCAAACACACCCTGGAGGTTTTAGGCAATTATTGATTTTGCTATTCAAGTAGAAGGAATGGTTCCCATAGCAACGAGCCCATCACTCCCTACCTATGGCACTGCTTGCTCTCATAACTCGAGATCTTTACTTAAAGAAATATATATATTTACATGGCTGTCCTTCACAGACCGGTTTCCTTTCATTTCACCCTGGCACAAGCAACGACCTGCCCTGTGTCTGACTGCTTAAAAACACACTCAAGGCTTTCCCCACCTCCTGTGGTGTCCACAGGGAGAGCAGAGGTTCCAGTGCAGGGGACACTTGCCTGCCTGCCCCGAGGGATGGCCACTGTGGTGACTCTGGGGCTGATGCTGTCCCGAAGTACTTCCAGATGAACCATGCACCTCCTTGTGCTGCTGGCGAGGTCACCAGTGAAACCCCACTTCTTTTGCATCAACGCTACACAAGGGTGGGGGTGCCCCCCAATTTTTCCTAATTCCCCATCAAACCTGGCATTGGTGGGAATTCACCTTCAGCATTCACACTATTTCTTCCTGAATTTGCTCAACACTAATTAGAGCAAATAACACTCAGACGCAACAAAATAAATGAATAAATAACAAATAACTAAATTAAAAGGGACATCACATCACTACAGAAAGCTATGGCAGCTCTGAGTAGAATAAGTCAACCACTTTTGATATTTTCATCACTTAAACAATACAGAAGGTCTGGCTCCTTGGGAGGTGTAAATCAGCATGGCTCCCTGTTATTTTAATAGCAGTCAAGTGGAGGAAAGTGCACACAGGAGGAAAACACACATACAGACACACTCATGCTTGCCAGCAGCATCTTTCAGATAAATTTTGGTCTGCTGGTAAAATTTTATAGGGCACAAGCTATTTCCAAGCCCTTTTCTCATGTGGGTCCAGACCCTTTAACAGCAGCCCAGCTGGGGCAGCCTGCACCCATGTGAGCAAGATGTGGGAATTGGTCACATTTCCAGGTGGTGGTACCCAAAGGATTTGCAAGCCAGACACCCTGGTGGGTTTGGAGATGGGAGAGGAGCATGGTTTGCACAAGCACAACCATCCATCTGTGCTATTATTGCAACAGGGTGGCATTGCAAGGGGTGCCAGGAGCCTGGGCAGGGAGACCTCAGACCAGGGAAGGAGGAAGGAGGTGAAGACACATTTTGAGAGATGATTGATGAAATCATAGAATCATAGAATTGTCTAGGTTGGAAGGGACCTTTAAGATCATCTAGGCCAACCATCAACCTAACTCTGATAAAAAACAAACAAACAAAAAACCCCCATATTACTAAACCATGTCTCTAAGCACTACGTCATCCCGTCTTTTGAATACCTCCAGGGATGGTGCCTCAACCACCTCCCTGAGCATCATGGAGAGAATTACAGAGAGGGAGATCAGACAAGCCTTGGCTTGGAAGAAGTAAAGGTGTTAAAGCTGAAAAAGCAGTGGCTAGGCTGAGGGGAAGAAGAAATATTAAAAGCAACAGCAGGAGGAAGCAGATCAATTGGAATAGCTGGAAACGAAAAGACGTGAGGACATCAGAGACGTTACAGCACGGAGCCTGGAGAGGTGCAACAAAGACTGAGGAGATATTAATGGATTTTAAAAAGTAAAAAAATAGAAGTCTCTGAGAGATGCCAGATATGGGAAAGGAAGATGCGAGGCATCAAATCTGGTTACAGGGCTGGGAGGCAAGGAGAGGACAGCCAGGCTGTCCAGGGGGTAAGAAGAAAAGAAGAAGAAAAAGAAGAAGAAAAAGAAGAAAAAGAAGAAAAAAGAAAAAAGAAAAAAGAAAAAAGGAAAAAGGAAAAAGCTTCAGTTGCAAAAAACCTTAACCTACAGGAGTTTTCTGGCTTTTTTGTTTTGCCGTGTCAATGCCCAGGTCTGTAAATTCCCACTCAATACAAGGAAACATCTATTTCACAGAGACAAGTGGTACAAGAGCATTAACACGTGTGAAGCAAACCAAGGGTTGACAGAGGGGGTAGGACTTGTAGCAGTCAGGCCACTAATTCAACAAAGAAAGGCAAAACAGGTTTGCCACTGTTAACTTGCATCTTAATCAGCTCATACAGCTGAACACACAGTCCTTCCAGGACATGAAAGAATGATTAAAAATAAGACAGGAAAGAAAGTCACTAATATCTTATGTCATGCACTACTTATCTAATACCGATGATGACTAGCAAAACTGCTTATTTGCCCCTAAGGCATAGGAACTTCAGGTTCCTGTTGTTTTGCTTCCTTTCCTCTTTCCAATTTTCCACTGATTTTCATGGTATTGAAGGCTCTGTATCACATCTAAGGATCAGCCTATAGAGAGGCATTAAAGAGGGAAGAGAAAATTATTTTCTAGCTCTTTCTTACAGCAAGATACTTTGATAGGAATAATCAAATTTTTTTCATTATTCATTTCTGGATCTGCACCGAACAGCTAATAATTAGGAATCTGAAAGACATTCTCTGGGAATAACTGTGGGCACCAAGGTGCCCCACACGGAAAGGCTACCTTATTATCCCCCTCGCAGCACAGTCATCTGTTGGCTACTGTCATGGAAACAGAGCCGTGCAAGACAGATATCCATTTACAAGAGTTGTCATCAATTTGATGCAGCCAATGTACGAATAACAGAAGCCTTCTTCCTGCAAATATGATTGCTGCACTGTTCGCAGCAGAAAAAGCTGTGGCAGGAATTTTTTTTTTTAACTTCATTGCTGAACAAGGCTGGGATGCAATAGAAATTATGCCCTTGGCATCTTGTATAAGGCCACACAAACAGTAAGCCTCTTCTTGATTTCCGTTGCCTTATTTGTGCCTTTATAGTGCAGAATCAAGAAAGAACCTTTCATGTAAAAAAGCCATGTTCCACGATCACATCCATTAGGATAGAAAGGAGGAAAAAAAAAAAACCAGGCTTTGCTGCTATTTAATCTCAGGATAGAAGGTGGGGATGGATGACTTTTTTCTACGAATTAGTCATGATGGTCAAATTATCTTCAAATATGTAAAGCGCAGCCTTTTAAGTAGACTGATTTATGAGCTTGCTTCATGGCCCTCTGCATCAATTTACCACTTAGTCCTAGATTAAAGGACTGAGTTTGCATTGGTGAGGCGGCACTGAGGACAGGACAGCACTTTCCTCTACCAAAAGCAGGGTGCTCCTTTCATGCGTCGCAGGGAGAGAAATCCTGACCACCTTTTCCAAAGCACAGGCTCAAAAAGAGCATGATTATCTCCCATATTAAGTCAGAGAATTAGAAACAAGGACAGGAGAGGGTGTGAGGACAGCAGCGGGTTAAAGTTTTGAAGTTTTGATCTCCTCCAGATCTGATCTGGGTTTAATTCCTTGTTTAACAGCAAAATTTGGCCCAAAGCATCACTGTCCTGTGGGGATGTTACACAATTCATGTGGTGGGTAGTTTGGTCACTTAGCGGTACCCACTTAAACCAGGTCATCATTAGCAAAACCACAGAGATTAAGTTAAAAAGCAAACCCAGGGCTACATGTGCAGGTAGTGCAAGGACCAGGGAGCCGTGTGATGCCCTCGGGCTGTACCTCCCCCAGGCTGTTTCCCTGCCTCAGAGGTACCCAAATCGAGTCACACTCTTTGTCGCCATGGAGCATCTGACTCAGAGGGGCCAGCAAAGCTGCAAAGATGGTGGGTGTCCCCATTTTGGCTGGGATAGAGTTAATTTTCTTTCTTCTTTGAAACACAAATCTGTGTTTCAGATTTGGTATGAGAGGAGCTGCCAGCTGGGGTCAAACCACAACAGTGGGAAATAATGCGCTAATAAGGACAGCAAAGACAGGTCTGGGACAGGTGAGAAGGAAGACTCCAAGTCCTTCCTTATTTTTAAGCTGTAAACATTTCTATTAGGCACCAGTAAAATAAGCTGTAAACATTTCTATTAGGCACCAGTGAAGGAGACCCTGAAACAGGATGCTTACCTCTTCCACCCACATTTAAAAGGATTTTTATTAATTGGCAAAAGATCAGGAAATAATAATTTGTTACATAGAAAATGTACCTCACAGTTTTGGATTGAGGCAGTCTGATCTGCAAAGTGTATCCAGAACTTTATCTAGACCTGACTAGTTAAGATTCTTTCTATTCTTACAAAGGGAAAGACACATGTAGTTACAGGTGAACCCAATCTATCAGATAAAGGTTTTAAAAAAATATTCAGTTACGCAAGATTAATCTACCCAAATTCAGGCTAAAAGGAAGGAGAACATTTATCTCCACATTGATCATTGGAACAAGGCAGCTCGTGGTGTGCTGGATCTTAACTGTGCAAAGTCCTTAGATTTTCAGAAGAGACATACTTGCATTCAGTCAAAAATAAAGAAGTAAAATGAAATTACATGACCTATGTGACAGGGAAAGTAAGATTCAAGGATCATAATGATTCGTCCAAGTTTAACTGGACCTTGCCTCTCGGACAGTCAGGATTAGGACCTCTGTCAGGATATGTCCTTCAGGAGTGGGAGGTCCTCAGCCTCCGGCTGCAGTGGGAAGCCCTCTGTGAAGGGCTCCAATAGGATTTTTGCTTGTTCAGCACCTCCCCGTTCATCACACTAAATTACAGCATCCCAGTTGTGATAACCTGTTGTCCCTTAGGGATCTGGGAATTGCACAGAATCAGGATTTCCACCATTCTCACGGAGACTATTTCTAAAATTTATCCTATGCCACATTATGCAGGTTTATACAAAGATATGCAGCTTTTTTATAATGGTCCATAGATAAGTCTTCTTTCTAGAGTATGCAACCAGATGCTTAGGCATTAACTATTTCCAACAGAAAAAAATGTGAAACTGGACCCAGGTGTTTGTACTAGTGAATGCCCTGAGAAATAAACTTCTAACATCAATTAGAGAAAAAAACATTTCCTGACACTTCATCTGGAAGCAGAGGTCAGATTACAAGAAGCCACACTCAACATCCAAGACTGAAGAGTGGTTTCTGGCGCAAACCACAAAAGGAAGAGGACGATGGGGACAGACACACCTTTCTGGCTTCCACGGTCCCTACACTGTGTGTGGGGATATCATAGAATCACAGAATGGTTAGAGTTGGAAGGGACCTCAAAGATCATCCAGTTCCAACCCCCCTGCCCTGGGCAGGGACACCTCCCACCAGACCAGGTTGCTCCAAGCCCCCTCCAGCCTGGCCTTGAACCCCTCCAGGGATGGGGCAGCCACAGCTTCTCTGGGCAACCTCTTCCAGTGCCTCACCACCCTCACAGCAAAGAATTTCTTTCTGGTATCTAATCTAAATCTCCCCTCTTTCAGTTTAAAACCACTACCCCTTGTCCTGTCACTGCACTTCCTGACAAAAAGTCCCTCCCCAGCTCTCCTGTAGACTCCCTTCAGGTACTGGAAGGGGAGATAAGGTCTCCCCAGAGCCTTCTCTTCTCCAGGCTAAACAACCCCAGCTCTCTTAGTCTGTCTTCGTAGGAGAGGTGCTCCAGCCCTCTGGTCATCTTTGCGGCCATCTGCTGGACCCCTTCCAACAGGTCCATGTCCTTTCTATGTTGAGGACTCCAGAGGTGGACACAGTGCTCCAGGTGCGCAGAGTAGAGGGGTAAAATACCTGATATTGCATTTCACACTTAAGGAACAGATTGCCATAAGGTGCAGCAATGTGGCCCAAGGCAAATTAACAGATGCTCTCGCTGCTTTTCCTGAGTCTCCTGAGCCCCAGCAACTTTGGATTGAACAGTGGAAAAAGCAGTTAACCATAATCTGATGCCAGATGTTTAAGAATCGAGTGGGATTCTCAGGAAAGGGCTCCCATAGAAGGGAATCAGGACACAGGTTCGGGGGTGACATGCCAGGGTGAGCAGAGGAGCAGCCCCCTCCCAGGGCACAGAAACAGAAAGCTGTGGGGCAGGAAGGCGGAGGCTTCTGCTAACCGCAGTCAAGAACGCTGATTAAAAAAACACCAAAACCCACAAAACAACCAAAAACCCCACTACAGGTAAAAATGTCTTTTCCTTCACATTATAAAACACAGGGAGGCAGCACAGAGTGCTGGTAAGAGGGACAAAAACAATCCCATGTAACTGGAAGTTGGGAGCCCAGCCAGAAATGTGCTTTGTGTTTGCAGAATTCATTTAAATCCATGAGTCTTCTCGTAATTTAAATCCATGGGGACTTTCCCTCCCCGGGAAGCTAATTAAACTACACAGCATGTTTTGTTAGCTAACAAGAAGCCTATATCCTTTATGGGCCTGTGAAAAACCCCACGAAAGCTAGGCTAACACAAGCCAGTGCTGTGCACACAGCGCTGATGTGGCCGCTACATACTGCTGCGTAATGTCAAACACAACAGTGCTTCTCAAATGGGTTTCTAGGCTTTCATAGCCTTAGTTTTATTTTAATTTTCAGTTTCCATCCATTTCCACCTATTGCAGATGTTGTTTATTTTCCACTCAGCTGCAGGCACAGCTGATACCACTCCGTACACAGGGAAGTTGCCACTCAGTGAGTATATATGCAATAACCAAGAGGATAATGCTGGATCTCATCTGCTTGAATACAGGCAGAACAGGAGGAGGTGGCTCCGTAGCCACCTGAGTTTGGGAGTGATTTCCATAAGACCCCCCAGTCCTGTGCTGGCAGCATCACACACACAGCCCCTTGAGCTGGGCGAGCTCCCCACAGGCCATCACTCTCCAACATCAGGAGCTAACACTTAATTCACTCCATCGTTTTCTCTGATGATTTCATCCCCGCGCACGATCAATGTCGTGTTTCAAAATCTGCACCACTTGCTTTTGCTGTGCATGACCTTGGAGGTTTAATTACCAGCAGCCTGCAGCTTAGTCCTGAGCTCAGCATCCGGACAAAGGCCAGGATACGGTTAGTGCTCGTGGGAAATCCAGGTTTGGCAGAAGAGCAGCCTGCAATCTTCTTCCTGCGCCCCTGCAGATACATCCTGCCCTAGTGCAACTCCATCTCAACCCCTGGTAGTGATAAGAGACACACCTCTTTGTCCAGGCTTCACAAGCCAGTTCAGATCAGACTGTCCCATTTGTGTGGCTGGGATAAGAAGGACGAAGGGGGATATTAAGGGAATCTAGTCTTTCCAAGGTGTAGCAATGGACTAAGATGAATGGTACAGGAAAACAGCTGGTGGCTGAAAGAAGTCTTGACTTAGGCTAGTTTTGTTTTTCAGGAAATCTTGCCTCTCCTTTTGACCAGTTTCTCAAGCTTAGGTCAACCTAATGGCCTGACCATTAACCACAATGATAATTTTCACATGCCTTAGCTACTGTGAGATGATATCACCTTCCCTGAAGGTCCCAAACCATCTCCTCCTCTCTCAGCACATCAAGTATAAACACCCTGTCCTGCCTCTTGTGCCCAAAGCGGCCGCCCAGGCTGACCCCATCCTCCCCTCTGCCAGCAGCTCTCCCTCCTGCAAATGGGAACGGCTCCCAGGCAAAACCTGGAAAATCCCGGCTGGGTTTTTCAAGTAAACAGAACACACTAGAAGAGGATTTGAATCTCTTTGGGGCAGAGACTTTTTGTTCTCCTCCTGGCACAGCACACTTCCACCCTGCTTGGTTTCTCGGTACTGTAACAATAGAAAACTATTGATAATACATAATACTAGTACTATTACTAAGTGTAAAAAGTCTGTGCATTATGGTCCATACCTCACCATGCCATTTTTGCCTATTTTTTTCAAAAGCACCATGCACAGATATGAACATGGGTACATATATGCAATGTGTTATCCTTCCATCGCCTAATACAGAAAAACCCACAGATAACAGATAATAATTCATGCATCTTATCAACCCCACATATTGTTTTCAAACATTTGGGAAGTGAAAGGAAGAAAACCTGGATGCAGAAGGAGTCTTTCCAATAATTTCCCCTTTTCTCTCTCTAACCTGCAAGTGCCACATGGAAACTCAAAAAAAGACAGACACACCTGCATTAAATGCACTCAGCTACCGTCAGGGGCTCAGTTTTTCTCTACTGAAAATAAGAAAGCGCCTCATAGGGCATGCGAGACAGCACGTATTTTGAAATATGGGATACTGTAATTATTTCTATTCCATTTTAAGAAGACAACATCAATAGTCAAGCAGCAAACACTCCCTCCACGGTACACTGGAGAAAGAGCCAGATAGCTTGTTTAAAATTCAACACGTCAGCCAGAAAAAATGCAGCCGGAGAGAAAAGGCTGTGCATTTCTGCTAACTGTCTCGAAAGAAGACAGAAGTCAGACACGGGCCACATCAGAGGTGACAGCGATGACCCAGAGTGAATCCTGCCCAGCCAGCTTGCAGAAACCCACGTCCTCTCTCCTGGGGCCAAGACCCCACAGCCGACAGCCTGCACCTCGCCCTGTACCCAGGTGCCATTAAGACAGCAGACCCATCTTAAGGTTTCCTTCCTTCTGGGGAATAGGGTGAATGAATCTTCAGATGGGGCTGGGAAGTGAATTTATTAATACTTATAAGTGAGCAAGTATTGCAGGGATATTGCAGTGCCTAGAGAGAACTAAAGCCCTCAGTTTTCCAGACCCTATACAAAACTGACTCTTTTTGTGTTAGCCTCATATTTAAATTCAGTGTGGGAAGCCTGACCATATTTTTCCCTAATATTAACGAAAGGGCCTAGCTGACTTACGGACTTGAATATATTAGAGTGATTTATTAATGATATCTCTTAAAGACACCAATGTTACTGTGCACTCAAACCAGCATTAACTCCAGTCCAGCTCTGGCCAGCATTTTTGAAGTACAGTTGTCTCGGGAAACACACAACTAACGAAGGGAGGCAGCATGGATATCTGTGAACACGATTATGACCAGGTTTCCAATGCCAAATAGGAACAATAATGGTCTTCTGCTGTTCAGTCCGGCAACCTCACTTATACTCCTTACACCTTTAGGCATCATTTAGATACTCACATACGAATCACAACATTATTTTCATATGTATGATAGAGGTATATACAAACACACACACCTGCACAGCAAGGAATTTTCAAGAACTCAGAAGAATAACTTTTCTGTTACGCATCTCTGCAAGTCTCGAGAAGAGTTCTCAAAGTATCTCACATCACAGCGAGTTCATTGCACGTGTACCAGAACTCGTGATAAGCACCTTAGGAAGAAATAAATGCAGATAAGAGGACAATATGTCCCACTGCTATGAAAACCAAAATTAATAATGCCAAGAGCCTTCTGGCCAGCTCACAAGACATCCTTACATCCATACATGCCCCTATTACATATTGTACATGGCCCTATTCGCGCTTTACAGTCTGAATTGTGGGGCACTTCATGCTCACTGTGAAGGTGACCACAGTGCTCCTTGTGCTGGTGTAATTTCCCATGGCTGCTTTGTACCGACTGCTTTCACTCTAGCATAATACTTCTTTGAGAGCAGACTAACAAAACAATAGTTCATAATTTGCTTATTTCCTCCAAATGATACTGAAAAGCCGATAGGTGCCCCACTGAACTCTTGCCTGCTCTCCAGTGCAACGCTATGAGCCGTGGGCTTTGGTGGCACAGATTTCTTTTTGGTATGAGGACTGAAAACCTGTAATTTGTTACCAGTATAGTTGCTTGTGATGGGAAAGGGTCACTGCCTGCCAGGGGAGGTTTCTTCTACTCATTTCTCTCATGACTTAGGATATAATGGCTTTTTTTTCTTCAGTCTTACATATATTAAAGCTTTGTCTTGTGTTAGTTGATACAAAAATATACACATATACTGGCTACCTTTTTATTAAATGTGACCAATTACATGTTTTGAAAGTCAGGTGTCCAGTCTCCTCAAGGCAATCTCCTTTTCATCCTGCCCCATATCCTTCACAAAGCTGACATTTAAAAATAGATTCTTTTCAAAATGTCCTTTTATAGATCATCCAGGAGAGTTTTCTAATTTCATACAGCTTTCAACTTCTATTTCCCCTTTTCTCTCTCTAACCTGCAAGTGCCACATGGAAACTCAAAAAAAGACAGACACACCTGCATTAAATGCACTCAGCTACCGTCAGGGGCTCAGTTTTTCTCTACTGAAAATAAGAAAGCGCCTCATAGGGCATGCGAGACAGCACGTATTTTGAAATATGGGATACTGTAATTATTTCTATTCCATTTTAAGAAGACAACATCAATAGTCAAGCAGCAAACACTCCCTCCACGGTACACTGGAGAAAGAGCCAGATAGCTTGTTTAAAATTCAACACGTCAGCCAGAAAAAATGCAGCCGGAGAGAAAAGGCTGTGCATTTCTGCTAACTGTCTCGAAAGAAGACAGAAGTCAGACACGGGCCACATCAGAGGTGACAGCGATGACCCAGAGTGAATCCTGCCCAGCCAGCTTGCAGAAACCCACGTCCTCTCTCCTGGGGCCAAGACCCCACAGCCGACAGCCTGCACCTCGCCCTGTACCCAGGTGCCATTAAGACAGCAGACCCATCTTAAGGTTTCCTTCCTTCTGGGGCATCGGGTGAATGAATCTTCAGACGGGGCTGGGAAGTGAATTTATTAATACTTGCAAGTGAGCAAGTATTGCAGAGATATCGCAGTGCCTAGAGAGAACTAAAGCCCTCAGTTTTCCAGACCCTATACAAAACTGACTCTTTTTGTGTTAGCCTCATATTTAAATTCAGTGTGGGAAGCCTGACCATATTTTTCCCTAATATTAACGAAAGGGCCTAGCTGACTTACGGACTTGAATATATTAGAGTGATTTATTAATGATATCTCTTAAAGACACCAGTGTTACTCTGCACTCAAACCAGCATTAACTCCAGCCCAGCTCTGGCCAGCATTTCTGAAGCACAGTTGTCTGGGGAAACACACAACTAACAAAGGCAGGCAGCATGGATATCTGTGAACACTATTATGACCAGGTTTCCAATGCCAAATAGGAACAATAATGGTCTTCTGCTGTTCAGTCCGGCAACCTCACTTATACTCCTTACACCTTTAGGCATCATTTAGATACTCACATACGAATCACAACATTATTTTCATATGTATGATAGAGGTATATACAAACACACACACCTGCACAGCAAGGAATTTTCAAGAACTCAGAAGAATAACTTTTCTGTTACGCATCTCTGCAAGTCTCGAGAAGAGTTCTCAAAGTATCTCACATCACAGCGAGTTCATTGCACGTGTACCAGAACTCGTGATAAGCACCTTAGGAAGAAATAAATGCAGATAAGAGGACAATATGTCCCACTGCTATGAAAACCAAAATTAATAATGCCAAGAGCCTTCTGGCCAGCTCACAAGACATCCTTACATCCATACATGCCCCTATTACATATTGTACATGGCCCTATTCGCGCTTTACAGTCTGAATTGTGGGGCACTTCATGCTCACTGTGAAGGTGACCACAGTGCTCCTTGTGCTGGTGTAATTTCCCATGGCTGCTTTGTACCGACTGCTTTCACTCTAGCATAATACTTCTTCGAGAGCAGACTAACAAAACAATAGTTCATAATTTGCTTATTTCCTCCAAATGATACTGAAAAGCCGATAGGTGCCCCACTGAACTCTTGCCTGCTCTCCAGTGCAACGCTATGAGCCGTGGGCTTTGGTGGCACAGATTTCTTTTTGGTATGAGGACTGAAAACCTGTAATTTGTTACCAGTATAGTTGCTTGTGATGGGAAAGGGTCACTGCCTGCCAGGGGAGGTTTCTTCTACTCATTTCTCTCATGACTTAGGATATAATGGCTTTTTTGCTCTCCAGTGCAACACTGTGAGCCGTGGGCTTTTGTGGCACAGATTTCTTTTTGGTATGAGGACTGAAAACCTGTAATTTGTTACCAGTATAGTTGCCTGTGATGGGAAAGGGTCACTGCCTGCCAGGGGAGGTTTCTTCTACTCATTTCTCTCATGACTTAGGATATAATGGCCTTTTTTTCTTCAGTCTTACATATATTAAAGCTTTGTCTTGTGTTAGTTGATACAAAAATATACACATATACTGGCTACCTTTTTATTAAATGTGACCAATTACATGTTTTGAAAGTCAGGTGTCCAGTCTCCTCAAGGCAATCTCCTTTTCATCCTGCCCCATATCCTTCACAAAGCTGACATTTAAAAATAGATTCTTTTCAAAATGTCCTTTTATAGATCATCCAGGAGAGTTTTCTAATTTCATACAGCTTTCAACTTCTACTGGTTTTTCCTCTTGCAATTTTTGTTCGTGAAATCATTCTGCTAAATTATGTTTATCATGCTGCTAAATCCTTGTATGAACAAAACTATCAAAAATAAGGATGTTTTTAATATTGTTTGAAATAGTTGTCTTTGCTCGTGTTCCTCATAATTGCAAGAAGGAGTAATAAAAATGGATCCAGCTGAGTCAGGCTAGTAAGAAACTCAAAGGAGTGAAGAGGTACAGCCTGAACTCCATCCTGGGAGCTGCTGCTGGTGATAAACCCAGCGATGAACTCTGCTAGGTAAAGAAGAGGATGGACTTGGTCTGTAGGGACTTGTGAGGGCCCCTCACATAGCAAGAAATGCTTAAAAAAGCTATAAATCTGTCCAAGCAACTTTGGAGGGGCCTTAAGTTTTGAACATAAGCATCCTCCTTTTAGCTGGTAAATATCACACTTTATCTTCCATTTATCTTGTCTGAAATCTTACTCTCCTGTTAATGATATCCTGATTTTCCTTTTAAAATGTCTTGGCTGTTTGATTTTTATAGATTGATAACTACACCAATCTACTGCCGTAATCATTCCTTCTCCTCTGCATTTATAGTCTTGCATCCATTAGGTCTGCATATATTTATTCAAATAGGCACTTCAATCTCTGAATTTCTTGACAGAGCAATCTAATTTTTATAATTTATATTTTTTTATAGTAACAACATTTCATTCCCAGTAAATTACCAATTTGTTGTTATCAGTGAGTGCAGTAATAGAGCTCAACACTTTTCACTGAGAAGCAGCAAGAATCTTCCTTTTACTTGACAATGTAATAAAACCCACGTGGTATCAAGAAGTCATATAAAAATTCTCGATACAGCACCGACTTGCAGCATCTGGGTGAGGCAGGGGTCAAAAGGGAAAACTTACTGGAACAGTGCAATGCCATCGGTGTCAAATATTAAAGGCTTTGTGGTAGATATTTCTCAGACCCAGTATTTAAAGGGTGGCTTTTAAAGAAGATGGATTATCCCTTTTCACAGGGAATCAAAAAGATGAGGGGTAATCAGTACAAGTTACTCCTGAGGAGATTCTGATTGGACACCAGAGGACATTTTTTCCACAAAGAGAACAATGAGCCATTGGAATAATCTCTCCAGGGAAGTGGTGGATTGCCCAACATCGGACACTTTTAAGATTTGGCTGGACAGGGTGCCGGGCCGTCGTGTCTACACCATGCTTTGGTCAAGAAAGGTTGGACCAGATGATCCTTGCAGTCCCTTCCAATCTGGTATTCTGATTATGATTCTAAGCATGAGCACAAAGCACCGTTTTGCACAGGTTTGTCAAAATGGTGGACCAAATTTTTAGGCAGCGTAAATCAGCATGGCTCCATTGATGTCAGAGGTGCTTTCCTAAGGTTAACTACTGCTGTATAAGTCATCATATATTTATAAAATGAACAAAATAAAAGCAACTTACATCACCTTGCTGTCTGCTGAAACATTAGGTGTAGATCTTCTTTAAGCCAATACACTTAAAGGATACTTTGAATTCAATGTAGAAATGGAGGCAACAGAGGAATAAGCGATTAACACAACATAGGTAAGCCATTAAACCCTATGATTAACTCATAGCAGGTCCTTGATTTTGCCTGCATGCAGGTCACCTGCTCAACCCCAAGCCCAACCTTTGAGACACAAATTTTTTGAACACATAGGAAATTCTTCCAACAACAAAAAAAGCCCTCATCTCCTTAGAGACTCTCGAAATTGCAATAAAACCGATGCTATATAAGTTTTTTAGCTCTTGCTGACTACAGAAGTGGACGAAGCACTCCAGGCACCTGGGCTCATGTTTGCCTGCATTGGACAACCTCCCCCCTCCTAGGTGTACAGGTCTGTGTCTAATTCAGTTCATGTTCACTCAGCAGAAGCAACACAAGATTGAGGAACCAAAACTCTCAGACGAGGGATCAGGGCACTTGCCTCGGACAGAAGTACCAGAATTGTCTGTAAACTCCAGATCCACACGATTCAGGGCAGGCCCCTCATCCTGGATTTCCCAAACCCCAGACAAGCGTCCCAGCCACTAAGATGGTGACTACCTTAGAAAAGGAAAAATCTTCAGAACAAAAATTTCCAAAATGCTTGTTTTCATTGCAATGTATTTTACAAAAAGTTCACAATGTCAACTTTAAAGAAACAGAAAAAGAAAAGGAAAAAAAAAAAAAGAAAAAGGTATTCTCCTTTACAAGGCCTCCATGTTCTGGTGGTATCAGCAGCACAAGCCTAAGCACCAGCTTTGCATCAGTGAGCCCATAGAATCACAGAATATTCACAGAATATTCACAGAATATGCATGATTGGAAGGGACCTTTGAGATTATCAAGTCCAACCACACAAAAGAAACCCAAAAAAAACAAAAAAAAAAAAAACCCCACACCACACCCACCCACAAACAGACACAAACCAACAATGTCGGCCACTAGAGCACACCCTGAAGTGCCACGTCTACACATTTCTTAAATACCTCAGGGATGGTGACTCCACCACCTCCCTGGGCAGGCTGTTCCAGTGCCTGACCAACTCTCTCAGTGAAGTAATTCTTCCCAATATCTAATCTAAACTTCCCCTGCCCCAGCTTCAGACCATTTCCTCTGGGCCTGTCATTATTCCCTTGGGAGAAAAGGCCAACACCCACCTCTGTACAACCTCCTTTCAGGCAGTTGTAGAGGGCAATGAGGTCCCCCCTCAGCCTCCTCTTCTCCAAACCCAACATGCCCAGTTCCCTCAGCCTCTCCTCGTAGGACTTGTTCTCCAGACCCCTCACCAGCTTGATGGCTCTCCTCTGGACACGCTCCAGCACCTCAATGTCCTTCCTGTAGCGAGGGGCCCAGAACTGAACACAGCCCTCGAGGTGAGGCCTCACCAGTGCCCAGTACAGAGGCGCCATCACTGCCCTACTCCTGCTGGCCACGCTGGTCCTGACACAGGCCAGGATGCTTTGGGCCTTCTTGGCCACCTGGGCACACTGCTGGCTCATCTTTAGCCCACAGGCCACCAACACCCCCAGGTCCTTTTCTGCCAGGCAGCTCCAGACGCTCTGCCCCCAGCCTGTAGCGCTGCAGGGGGTTGGTGTGATCGAAATGCAGGACCCAGCACTTGCCCTTGTTGAACCTCATCCCATTGGTCTTGGCCCACTGAGCCAACCTGTCCAAATCCCTCTGTAGAGCCTTCCATCTCCTGCTGTCTCCATGCCCCTGCCTATCTCCACAGCGGCTCATGGAGGAGCTTTGAACCCTCTCTGTGATTTTGGCTGCTGGCTGGGACTAGCATTCAGACCGGAAGGGCACAGGGGCTTGCAAAGTCCTTGGGCAGGCTCCAAACCCAGGCTCAGGCTGGGTTTGCACTTAAACTGCCCTGCACATCCTCAGGGGTCCCCTTTCAAGAGCCAGTCTTTTGTCAAGAAGGCCATCTTGCCCTCCTCAATCACCTGTTTGAGCTGCAGTGATCCTCAGATACCCCCTCTGCCCAAAGACAACGAGGGATCCATTGGCTGGTAGTCATCTCCACCTGCACTCGATCCACCCAGGATACAGCAAAGACCTACAACATGCCTGAGGCACTTGCATTTTCTTCTCACTCTATCAAAATATCTACTTTTGGTCAGTGCTGTTGCCACTGAGGATGCTGGCCCCTAGAAAGGTGTTGGGAGCAGGGGCAGGAACAGACAGTGTCACTCCTGGCCCTGGCATGAGACAATGCATCCATTTGCTTTTCCAGATCCCTCTCTGGCCGTGGTCAGAGACTGTTTATATTGCTGTTTCCAAAGGAAGTTTTCACTCTACCCAGTTCACGTTCTTATCCTGGCCCATTCAGCAGGGAAATATCTTAATAATGGTGTTATGAACGTCTGGGTTAAGAGATTGCAATTTAATAAAAAGAGGAATTAGGTCCTGCTTAGAAATCTCTAGCAGGAGGAACGTGTTCTCATTCAGCCTGTGGCATCAAAAGGAATAGATGATGGAAATGGTGAAATGCTGTGTAAAGCCAACATGTCACTATTAGACTCAAGTGTGCCACACCATGAAAATCTTTATGGAAAGACAGGCTCATGAAACCAAAGATGTGAAGTAAAAACTGCAAATCAACATGGGTAAAGCACAAATCTGGGAATGAAAAGACCAAAGTTGAAGACCTTCACTGACCTTTTTGAGCTCATGGCTTAACACCCTTCAGACTCAGTTTCCCTGTAGCAAAACAAGAATAAAACTACATTTCTCCTGGGACACAGTTCTGTTTATATTTCCCTATAGAAATACAAAATAGATGAGCAGCATTATTGTGTTAACTTAACATACCACACAATGGAAGCTATTTTAGCATAAGTTAACAAGATAAAAGCTTGAGTCTTAGGCAAACCCCAGAGGGACACTGAGTTTAGCAGGTCAAAAGGAAGGCCTTTCAAATCCCTTTCGCATGCAGAAAGGCATGAGGTTCAGAGAAAGCTCTTTAAAATTCCATAAAGCCAAAGAAAACAAACAGTCTGGTGCTTGGGGAGAGAGGGATAGCGTTCAGGTTGGAAACAGCAGGTGCAATCAGCATTGCTCTCTGTCATGTAGAGAGAACACTAACATCCTTTCTGCAAAGAGAAGGAGAGATTCAGAACTCCAGAGCAAACTAAAGGCTTAGACTGTCCAGTCTAGATTAAATAGCCTAAACAGCCCCTCCTTCACGCCCTACAGAACAGTTCCCATTAGCTCACAAGTGCGTGATATTTTTCAGTAATCATAAGACTCTTCAGGATGAAGGGACACCTCAGGGTGTCTCTAATCCAACCCTCTGCTCAAAGCCGAGCTCAGACGAGGTTGCTTAGGACTATTAAGACCATTTGGTCTTAATAAACACAAACAGATTGCTCTTTCTCACTCTTCAATGGCTAAAGCAAGTTAATATTGGTTTTGATGGGAGTTCTGCAGTCATAACAAGCAGCTACAAACAGAAGGCACGTTATTAAGCTAAAAGTGTGACGGTGTAGCGACACTGTCAATAAGCATCTGCTAACAAATGGCCTCAGGAACAGGTCAATGCAATTAGAAGAGAAAAGCAACAACAAAACCCAAAATCCATTCTGCGTTCCCCATCCAGACAGGTAGGAAAAAAATAAAAACAGGAAAGGTGGCAGCAACCAGAGAGGAGAGAAAACAGAAGGCAAAAATTCATCATGGATTTCCTTTGCTGTGCACCCTAAGAAAATTATCCCTAAGTACTGTGCCCTTCTCAGCACTGGTTATTTATGCTGGTGCCAGCCCCAGTGGTGCCCTGGTGAAGCTGGGGTGCTGGTTACAGCCAGAGCTGGCATGCTGCTTTTGGTCACCATTCAGATGAAGCTGAAGTATGAAATCTTGGCTGATTAGCATGCTAGAAAACGTTTAGCACCTATCTCTCTGGGCATCTATCTCCCATCCAGCACTCTCCACCTTAGCACCCAGCGGCATAGAGGAGGGGAGGGCTTTGAGGCTGAGGAGCTGTACCACGACCTTTCCTGAAAAACTGAAAGGTTTGAATCCAGAGAAAGTCACAGAAACCATAAATCTGCTCTGATGAGCCCTCTCCGGTGATACTTTTGGGAAACATTTCCATTGCTATCCTCAACCAGATTTTTCCCCAGTTTTCCCAAAAGCACTCACACCTCCTATGGAAAGTCGTCTGGAGTGAAAAGATGCTACTGACACAAGTGTTCCCCCTGCAGAGTGCCTTGCAGTGAAGCATAGAATCATCTAGGTTGGAAGGGACTTGTAAGATCATCTAGTCCAACCATCAACCTAACCCTGATAAAACCCATCACTAAACCATGTCTCTGAGCACTAGGTCAACCCGGCTTTTAAATACCTACAGGATGGTGCCTCAACCACTGCCCTGGGCAGCCCAGGCCAATGTGCAATAACCCTTTCCGTGGAAACATTTCTCCTAATCTCCAATCTGAACCTCCCCTGGGGCAACTTGAGGCCATTTCCTCTTGTCCCATCACCTGGGACTTGGGAGAAGAGACCAACCCCCCTGGCTACACCCTCCTTTCAGGGAGTTGGAGAGAGCAAGGAGGTCTCCCCTCAGCCTCCTTTTCTCCAGGCTCAACACCTCCAGCTCCCTCAGCCTCTCCTCACAAGACTTCTTCTCCAGACCCCTAACCCACAAGAGTCGTGAAGCCCAGAGGTGAGCACAGTGAGCATCTTCTCTTAACACAACAGATCTGGCACCACTGGAGTCACCAGCATGTGAAATACAGTGGTGCTTTACAAATGCTCTCTAGAAACAGTCATGGGGGTTATGGCAAGCATAAAAAGGACATTTGTTAAATTTATTATTATAACTCAGTACCGGTCTGGTCTACCACACCAGAATTCTTTCTGAATCACATGCTAAAGAAACCTATGCTGAGTCAGTAATGAGAGAGAAAGCAGATACAGTGTGAGGGAAAAATATAAATACCAGTTTCAGCCAGTGCAAGCCCCCATTCCTTTACCATGTTTGTTGCCTCTGCCAGAAGAGAGGGTAAATCTGCTGAAACGGAGCAATTTGCTGTGCAAAGTGGCTGCCACAAGAGGGAGGTCCCATTGCACCGCAGCTGGGCTCGCTCACCTCAGCTGCATGGAGCATCACCAACCCCTTCCATCGCTCTGCCATGAAGGCCTGGCAGCCACCTGCTTGTCTTCCCTTCCTGTTTCTCCAGCCCATCATTCACAGGAAGGATGTCATCCTCCAGAAATGCTCTCCCTTCCCTCACCATGGAGGTGACACGGAGCCGGTGAAGATGGCTGTGAGCTGGCAGACAAGGGCTTGTGTTTTGCCCTGGGGTCTAAATAACAGCAGCGTTTCCCATAAAGCTGCTGCTGAAGGAGCGCTCTTCTTTCATACAGCTGGGCCATATAATAATCAGTCTTAAAAAAATTTAAAAATAATGATTTATTACCAGCTTCTACATGATAAGAAGTAACGGAAGATGGAGGGGCTGTATCCTATGATTGATCTGATATTCAAAGACATCTCTCCAAGCTGGCACAGCTCCATGACCTGCCAGTGCACACCCTCCTCCTTTTTTTTTGGTTTAATTCTTCCTGACAGGCCACCTGAATTAGCAGCCCTCTGGCAGTAATCATTCAAAACACAGAGAACACAGACTAACAGCATGTACAGAGCTTGTTGCGCTCCTTCCCAGGAAACTCCCAGCTGTGCCTTGAGGCGCGAGGTGAGGGAAAGCTAAAGAGAGAACCCTATGAAATAACAACAAGCAAGAAATTAAAAAAGCAATGGCTCAGCCTCTGAGGACCTCGTGCTCCCCACCCTGGGGTGGGATTATTCAGATAAAGGTTATTTCCATGGGCAGAGCACGAGCTGGCAAGGCACCGAGTCGAGCATCCCGAGCGTGAGATTAGTCTCGCACAATTTCTTCCAGTGGGACTTCATCGTCCTTAAAAATAACTAATGCCCATGCTGCACGAGCAGCATCAGATGGGTATTTGGCACCATCCTACTTACCCAGCCATAGTGCAGACCCACTGCTCTGTGTGGGAGCCAGAGGATTCTTTTCAGAGAATGAAAAAAAAGCTGAGAAATTTCTTTGCCAGATTATGTTAAATTAATGACGCCCTCCACCCACCTGTTCGCCGTGAGCACTGCTGACGAGTCCTCACATTCTGAGTGTTTCCATGCTGCTCTGCCAGAGGTCACTGCAGACCCTCGTACCAAAGCACAGAGAAACACTACAGCATTGCAGAGATTACATGAGGGCACGGATCACCTCTGCGTACCTATGTGCTCAGGTTAATATGTAGCCCATGCTGGATTTCCATGACTTAGTCAGAAATCTTTTTTTGCATAGTAAACCCCAGATTTTGGTCACAAGCCAGATTGGATCACAGCTGAGCTGAATCCAGTTTTATGAAGCATGCCTGAGAGACTCTGGAAAATATGATTTTTTAATTTATTTTTTTTTTCAATGTAGTTTTCTTAAACAGTCAGGCAGAACTGAGTCAGTGTTGGGATCTCTAACTTTTAAATGTCTGTCTCAGATGGATCATTAGAGTTGGCTCCAGCAGTTTGAAAGGTTTAGGACCTCGTCAAAATATCCACACACAGATCAGGTATTATTGCTGCTATCGAAAAATCTTCTCAAGTAAAGATTACTTATAGATGAGATGAATATTGAATAAATGTAATCCGTGGATTAATTAGCTAAAGACCTATGTTAATCAGAAAGCAAGGAAGGGAGAAACACTAGCTCATTAAGCATTTAGAAGCATGTTGTGTGTGCTCCTAGGATTCAGTTACCCTCTCTCCATAACACAACTGCTTTTTATTTAACACTTGGAGGTGTGTGAGAAGCCCAACGTCCCCGTATGTTAAAACTCAAAACTGCCAAATTATATAGTGCTAGTCACCAATGTGAGAAGACAAGCTAAATAGCGTAGGACAAAAAAAATCAGCACTACAACTTCACAAATTGCTCACATTCTGCATACAAAGTCTGACATTTACATAAGCAATAGCTGGAGTCATGGTCGCGCATTACTTATTCATACCTTGTGTGGAATAACTCAAGGTAAAAAACTAATCCATTAATTCCCCCCCCCCGATCCATAATCCTAAGAAATCATAAACCCTGCAAGACACTTTATCCTCTTAGGAAAATCAGGCTCATAAGCTGAGGACGGCAGCACGCTCGGTGGCTGAAGAATGGCAGCATTTCCCCGTTGTACAGCTATGGAAGCTCAGGTCAGCCCTACACGGAGCTATTTTGGGATCTGTCATCTCTCTGATGCACATGCGGAGACATGGAGAGTCCTCATGTGCTACCTCTTCTCTCAGCACAGATGTCCCATTGCTCTCCCAGGCCTGCCATCCTTGGGGGTTGTTACAAAGGTTTTGTATGCGTTTCTTTTAACTAAGCACCTTCTACCTTCAAAGAAAGATGGGTGTCAAAAGGACACGAATGAAGTGTATTTTTCTTACTTAGAAACATAGAATAGTTTTGGTTGGAAGGGACCTTCAAAAGTCATCTAGTTCAACTCCCCTGCAATGAGCAGGGATATCTTCAACTAGATTGGGACTTCAAATACAGCATTTTATAGAACGCCTCCCCTTAATCTTTTTCTGTAATATTTCAGTGTTGCATATAAATACCTATATGCTTCTCTTTAAACTTTCTCTTTTTGACTAACAGTCTTCAGAGTCCAGCCCACCTGAAATGCACTACAAATGCAAAACCAGCTCAGAGGTACAGCGAGATCTCCACCAGCCTGATTCTGGGGGAAAATAACAGATCTCCAAGCACTGACCAAAATCACAACAGGCAAACAAAGCTGGCAAGTCTGTGGTTTGGCCTAACCATGCTGCACTTTTTCTTGGTCTCAGCTTGCATGACACCACTTCGTTGCACTGATCCCTGCTCCTGGAGGCTCTCCAGCCCAGACTGTCTTCTGCATCCCACCCTCTGGCGCTGCCTGGTCCACTTCAACATGATGGTGGCTCTGCCTCTCCCATCGAGGGCATGTGCCACAAAGGACAAAAAGTTTCTCATCATCCTTGTGTGGCTGCACACCAGCCACAGATAGAACCTCACGTCCAGAGGAGGAAGATGGCAGCAGCTGGGGTGGGTTATTTTGTTTATGCTGATCTGGAGGTTCTAAGGCGAAGGGAGCAGCAGACCATAAACAAAGCGCTTTGTTGTACCAGAGGCCAAGTCTGAAAGGTAATGTAGGGGTTTTTCCTTAAGGGTAAGCACTTGGGCAGCCACCTTAATGACCCTCATCATTAGGAAATAACTGCCAGCCATTCTGCACTTCCCTCCTCCCCATGTGGCGAAGTCCAACCAAGCTGGTGGTGTGAAAGATGGTGATCCCTGCCCATGAAAGTGCAGGTTTGTCAGGGTTAACTTATATTTGAAAGTGTAACATCACAACCTTGCCGCCGCCACCTCCACGAACCAGAGTGCAGGTTGTAAAGTCACAGGATGGGTATGCCCATGAAAGTGCAAGTTTGTCCGGGTTAACTTATATTTGAAAGTGTAAGAACATCACAACCTTGCCGCCACCACCTCCACGAACCAGAGTGCAGGTTGTAAAGTCACAGGATGGGCGTTTTGGCTCAGAGCTGGAGGCAGAGGTTTAACCCGGACGCACTATTTGGTAGGTTGGCATCCCACGAGCTGCCGTTCTGGCAGACAGAGTATTTCTCAGGAAGGGGTACACGGGTCTCAAAGACGCAGCAAACTGCAGCAAAATGAATCTGCAGTTCCCATCACTTTTCGACATCACGTACTCGGTACCCCTGGGTGTGCCGAGTGGCACAAAGAGGTCTGGAGCCTGTGGCTGGCCCAGGTACAGTGTAGCTGATGGGTGAATTACTGACCATGCGGTAGGGCAGAAACCAGGACACTCAACTCACTCCTTCCTGAAATATCTTGCATACCTTTGGTGATGAGACACTCACACGAGCATACCCTGAGCGTGCAAACACCATCTGAGTGTGCCTTGGTGGAGAAGAAGGGTGTTCTGAAGCAGAAACAGTGCTAGCACTGAGCATGGTACTGCAGAGGTGTGATGACCCTTTTTGCCTCTTGCCACCTGATTCTCCAGAAAGCTGGCTTTCATTTAACAAGGAAAATGAAATCTTTAAATGCTCTGAGAAAGAGATGCTTAGGGCTGAGGCTTGAGGCAACTGAAGTAGGCTGCAGAATATCCATTCCAGTCACCTCCAGCATCTGTGAATTGCTCTGTTTTGCCTGGAGCAGTATTAATGCAATGACGTAGTGATCACATTTGGAACAACTTTTCAACCTACCACATTGACACATAGGGCTATAGGTGAAGCTTGTCGACTGCGAAGACCTTCAAAGGCCACTACTGCTGTCTTCAGTCCCAGTCAGATCCACTGGTGTGGGGACCACACAGCGAAAATGCCCTGTGTAACGAACTTGCAGGGTTAGAGTTGTTAATAATGTATAGGCATATACCATACATTATGTATTTAGCTCAGATGAACTGAGCTAAAGTCAAATACAGATCAAACAACCCATGGGATTGGGCTTAAAATACATGAAAGGTGCCTTTGCATCAAAATTCAGCATTGAAAAAGAAGCAGAGAGTCTCCCATTTAGGCTGATGCACCTGACCCAGAGCAGGAGTCACCTGCAAGAGTCGATGGTGGCAGCAGCCTCAAGTTGATCTCCACAACATTCCTCGTTTTGGGAGGGGAGGGGGGAGAATTAACACTCTCCCGGCCAACACTGGGGAAAAAAAAACCAAAAATGTGTGCATACTGTCACCATGCCAGGTTCCCCAAGGGATGCTGGCACAAGACAGGGGTCCGCAGCCGATTTCAATGATGGCCAGAGGGTAAGCTTTCCTCTTCGGAAACTGTTCCTGTGCAACTCGCAACACCCAAAACCCTGTGCTAGGGATGCCCCGGCTCCCTAAGAAAGCTCCAGCTGGGGCAGATGCTGCAGGTTTTACACCAGAGATTGCTCAGACAAAAGCCAACACTTGGGGAAAAAAAAATAAATCTGTGCATACTGTCACCATGCCAGGTTCCCCAAGGGATGCTGGCACAAGACAGGGGTCCGCAGCCGATTTCAATGATGGCCAGAGGGTAAGCTTTCCTCTTCGGAAACTGTTCCTGTGCAACCCGCAACACCCAAAACCCTGTGCTGGGGATGCCCCGGCTCCCTAAGAAAGCTACAGCTGGGGCAGATGCTGCAGGTTTTACACCAGAGATTGCTCAGACAAACTTATCCTTGGCCCATCGAAAGACTGCAAGCTGCAGCATGCAACACAATCCTTTGCGGTACTAAAGGACCTTCTGAATGAGGGTCTCGCATTAATTAATTAAGCCTCAGAGCACCTAGAAGGAAAATCTATCCTATTTTACCAGCAAGTGCAATGAGTATGCAAAGGTCACACGGAACAGAGGAGCAAAAGAGAGAGAGATCCTGGTGTTCTGACTCCTGACTCCTTGCTGCATCTATTAGCTCATGAGTCCCCTGCAGAGGACACACATGGAGGACAAAAGGTGACCCACAGCCATGCCCCAAGGGGCATCACACTGAGAGCTTTAATAAGGTGCAGGAGAATGACTTAACAGGGTTACAAAGATTGACGCAGGTCAGTAAAGAATATGGCATTAAGAAAATTGATCCTTTCAAAGCCTCCAGCCACATGCTTATGTCAGAACCAGACGTGACTTGTGTCTGTGTTTCATACGATACCACCAAGTACCCACCAAAGGGCTTTCCTTCATGTTTAAATAATGAAATGCAATGTAATGCCAACAGGTGCTTTTTCACAGGGAGAAGGGAGCCAAAGGGAAAGTGTTTGGGTGGGCTGAGGCAGAGCCCGGGTTTTCCTTGCCTCTCCCTGCCCACATGGCTTGCAACCAGGAGGTCACCAGCGGCTGGACGTGCCCATCTGTCTGCAAGGAGACAAGGACATAGGCAATGGAAGAGAGAGTAACCTGTGTATGATTGGGGTGTGCGAGCACAGCACAGCAACTACAGTGTCAGTGCAAAAGACGGGAAGGCTGTCATGGGGAAGAAAAAGAAATGTGCTTTGCAGGTCATCATGGAGGATGGTTGGTATCGCTACGAGATCGTGTCAGTTTGGATGCTGCCAAGTACTTGAGAAAACGTCTCATGACTTTCCAAGCACATCGCTTTGCATCTCTCAAAGATGGTGCAATTTTGGTTTGCTCACGCAGGGAACCTTTGTCAATTTGCCAAACTAAAGTAAATACTAAGAGTGTCACTGTAGGAAAAGAATATAATGTGTAATCAATAAGGGGTATTCTGCCAAGCTCAGCTGGCACGGCAGGACTAGCTGTGTAAAGCATTGCGCGTGTAAATCCCAGCAACAAATGCAATTACTCTTTGTTCTTTGTCTTGCAGCTGGAATAGAGATTGATGGACAAATCGAAAGTGACACAGAGAGTGAAGGTAACGTAGAGATTAAAAAATCCGGTCTTGTTTGAATTACAGCAGGTGATACCTTTTATATTTCTCTCTCTGGCTTGTGACTTGCTCTACAACAGGAACCATTTCATAAGCTACCTGTAAGCAGGCAGATTGTTCCTTTGAGCTTTGATTTTAATAGTGATATATAAACCACCATTCTCCAGCAGTCTGTCCCCTTTCATCCATGCTCCTGGAGTGGGAGGCTGTCAGTGCCCACAAAATATGAGAAAGTAATTAGCAAATGACTGGGATTTATTTTTTCAATCTTATCCACCTTCCCCATACAGGTAAACAAGGAAAGAAGATAAAAGTAACAAATGAATGCTAATATTAACCTAATATTTGATAGATTGCAAATGAAAACCATGCTAGTTGTCTGCCGAAAACCAAGGTTCAGCATCATGGGATGCCCTGAGATTTCAAATCTCAGCTCTGTTGCATGCTAGTTGTCTGCTGAAAATGCACATTGTCCCAGAGAGAGTAGGTGGTCTTTTGATCCAGATCACTAACTGAAATTCAGCTGAGATGTCCCATTACACAGTAACAGAAACCCACCCGACAGCTCTTGAGAAATAAGTTGAAAGCTCCTTCTCATTCCCAGTGACAAGTGTGACAACCACCACCTACTAAATTTTTACCACTAGCAAGCAAAACCTGTTTGCTTGCTATTAATTTCTAACTTTTCACCAAAACAAAAATGCAAATACTTAAATTCTTTTTGCTTCTATTTTCCTTGCCTTTCAGGCTGCTCATTTTTCACTCTGGATCCCGCTCCAGCACAATTTCCTTCTTCCATTACTATTTCTCCAACCCTGGGGAAAGTGCCAAAATTACACATTTCTCTTTTTTCGTTGTTTGAACACCCTATTTCCATCAGTAAGAAATTTTGGAAAATCAGAAGCCAAAAGAATCTAGAAAAACTTACTATGGATTTTAATGTAACTGGTGGTAAAAAGGATGGAGGGGCTTGAGGTTTCTTGAATATTTTTTTCTCCTTTCTGTAATATTCTGCAATTAAGTCATGCTCCATTTTGATCTTCCAAAGCACTTCTGGCTTCTGGACAAATGAGGGGTTTAGCTTGCAATGCCGGTAAGAATGAAAAGTGCATGAAAGACTACCTGTTGGTTTTGTTTCTCTGGATACAGACGTTCCTATAGAAAAGAAAACTCAGAGAAACAAGACCTGGTGCTTCCTAAACTGTACCTTCTCTCAATATAAACAGAATACCTCCATCCCCAGCCTTGAAAAGTAAACAGCTTTCAAGGACATCACACCAACAACCACACTGTTAAACTGGCTGCAGTTTCTGTTTCCGTTGTTCTGATGTGTTTACAGGTCAGGAAGAAACCTGCCTGTGTTCTCTGATGGATGGGCTTTTGCATTTGTAACTCATTTCCAGCTTTCTTATGGCCACGTATCAGTCACTGATCTGCTAAAACAAGTTGCACTGTTTCAAATGGCAGTTCCATACCCAAAGAGTTGGACGTGGTTCTTGGATGGAGCATAATGCAAAGCCCACCGAGGTCAACGGGGATCTGCTGGTTGATTTTGCCAGGGTTTGCATCAGGCACCCAGGCTGCCTGTGCTTTTCTGATGAATCCTTATGTTGCCACCTGAGTGTCTCCCAAAGTACTTGTTTTTATCCCTTGCAGAAGATGAAGAAAAGGACAAGACACCTAAGAAACAGCAGCGGAGGGAAACGAGCAGAGCAAACAGACCTGAAGGGAAAAAGCAAGAGGAAGACGAAGATGATGATGAGAGCAAAGAGGAAGACAGTTGTAGCCCACGAAACAGAGCTTCTAGGAGAAAAAACTACCAAAGAAAAAACAGCAATGGAAAAAAGGCAGGAGAGGAACGAAGAAGACAGAGAGAGAGAGGCAAAAAGGCTCCTACCAAAGATCAAAAGGAGTCCGGAAATGAAGGAAGGAGAACAAATAAGAAAGGAAAGGAGGGGGAGAACAAACAGAAGAAAGACAGGAAAACCAGGTAATTAAACAATCCCTGAGTACGGTGCCTTGTGTCAGTCTGGCAGTGAAGCCAACATGCCAGTGATGTATGGGTCAGAACTGCAAAACTGACAGGCTGTGAGTGAGTTACTGCTCTCCCAAAAGAGAGACAACAGTGGAAAGCAATAATGTAAACAGCAAAACTGAGGGTCTTCTACCATCACTGTTTCTCAGCTAGGATGAGATCCATCCATGTAGTGGAGTCCTAGCACCTACCCTAGCCGGGGGTAGAAAAGCGCTCTTAAAGAAGACAGTTTGAGCCACTCAGATCTGGGCACATTTTTTTGGTTGGTCCTTAGAAACGTTCAGGTGAAAAGAGATCTCTCATGTTGTCAAGCCTCTTCCAAATCTTGCTTGTCCCAGCCCACTGCTTCTCCCCATATCTTCCATTGTCCCCTGAAGGTGTGAAAAACATTCCTCCCGAGGCAGCTGTAGCCCCAGGCAACGCTTTTGTACCTGAAGCGTGGTCCAAAGCACAATGTTGGGTGAGTTATGGTGGGACACAATCACCTCTTCATTATCCTGGCTGGAAGCAGCCTTGCCTGGAGGGTGAAGGGGCCACGCTGGCATTGCACCGAGTCAGGGGACAGCAAGGCACTGTGCCCACATCAGAGTGGGATCCCTGGGGGCCAGTTGTCCCATGCCCACCCCAAGCAAGACCTTCCCTCTAACTCCTGTGAGATCTTCCATTTTGTGCCCTTTCTTTTGTATCTCCCCCAGTACTTCCTCTGCTTCTTCCAACTCATCTGAGGAGGAGTCGCTGGCAGAGGAAGAGCTCGCGATGCTGATGGAGCAAGTGGAGCAAAAGAAAAAACTGATTTCCACCATGAGGAACAAACCCTGGAGGATGGTGAAGAAGCTCTCAGTGCTCAGGTACCCACCACACCCGGAACCCACATCCCTGGGGTCTTTGTTGACCGTGAGATGCACTTTGCCTCTCCTAGAAATCCCATTTTTGCTGCTGCTTCTGTAACACCCCAGTGTCAGAAAAAGCAACCAGCAGAGCCTGGCCAGCCTGTCTGGGTTTAAATGGTCACAATTAAAATGTGGAATTAGATTTTCTGTCTCTGTAACCAGAGAAGGGACAAGGTGCAAATCTGTTCAACTGATACCCATGGCCAGGTCATTCTACCCTTGTATTTAAAACCAAATGACTCACTGCTATCAAGCTACTTGTTAAAGCAAACTCTGTGCCCTGGTTTGCTTATGCATGCCCACTGTCAGACAGAAATCAGAGCGGCCAAGTGCCGTGTTACTTCACACTTTCCGAGACGGTGCTACTTGGAAAAAATATAGTATTATTTGCAGGGGTTAATGGAGTAAAGATAATTATCTCCACCCAGTCCACACTGAATGTGGGAACAATTCAGGCAGCTGCAGAGATCCTTCAGTGCAGAGCAGCAGTGGGCAGCGGGGCAAGGTTGACCAGGACCATTCCCACGCCAAGGCTCAGCATCTTGGGGTGCCCTGAGATTTCAAATCTCAGCTCTGTTGGTTAAAAATTACCCGAAACCCCTTTCTACCAAGAGAGCTTTTGAGATAGCATTGCAAGGTGTGCACAGTCCCACGAGGTGTGGGGATGTCCCCGCTCCGTCTTTGCCAAGAGGATGCTCAGAGCTGCAGTGACCAGGCTGTGGTGCTGGCAGTCGCTGTGGGTCTCTGCTTCTCTCTTTTACACCCTGAAGGCCAAGACCTGCTCCACCTTCCATTAAAATCAGGAGCCTTGAACATTGCCAATTATTTCTAAAAATCTGGGTAAAGATCTATGCAGGAAAACTGTATCAAAGTAGCTTTGCTAAATCACAGGCTCTGTAACAAGCCTGAGCTCATTACAAATAAAATCTTATGAACCTAAAAGTGCAAAGTTCTGCAAGAAAAGAAAAAAAAAGCTAAGCAGTATTATTTCTGACCTATTTGCCCTTTGCTGGCTAAAATTCTGCCTAGCATACCTCCATCCTTTCATCTTACCCCTGAGCCACGGCAAGCCTTACCACCATCTAATGAACCTAAATAAAATTGTTGCACTGCTGGTGCAGGGGTGTCCAGAAAGGCTGTCAGAGTGCTGCACATTCATTACGTATTTTGGCTGCACTAACTCAACCCTGAGACAAGAAAAGATTAGCCCTATTGCATGGATCAGGAATGTGAAACATAAGGAGAACAACAATCAATCACAGAAACACAACAATCACAGAAACACAACAATCACAGCTGACATATTTTCCCTTTGCTGGCTAAAATTCTGCCTAGGATCGTGTCTGATAACATACCTCCATCCTTTCATCTTACCCCTGAGCGAAACCCCTTTCTACCAAGAGAGCTTTTGAGATAGCATTGCAAGGTGTGCACAGTCCCACGAGGTGTGGGGATGTCCCCGCTCCGTCTTTGCCAAGAGGATGCTCAGAGCTGCAGTGACCAGGCTGTGGTGCTGGCAGTCGCTGTGGGTCTCTGCTTCTCTCTTTTACACCCTGAAGGCCAAGACCTGCTCCACCTTCCATTAAAATCAGGAGCCTTGAACATTGCCAATTATTTCTAAAAATCTGGGTAAAGATCACATCACACCAACAACCACACTGTTAAACTGGCTGCAGTTTCTGTTTCCGTTGTTCTGATATGTTTACAGGTCAGGAAGAAACCTGCCTGTGTTCTCTGATGGATGGGCTTTTGCATTTGTAACTAATTTCCAGCTTTCTTATGGCTACGTGTCAGTCACTGATCCGCTAAAACGAGTTGCACTGTTTCAAATGGCAGTTCCATACGACCTCCCAACTCTTTAAACTTAATGCCTTCTCATGCTGTATCAGCAACATCAATATATGATATAATGTTATTCACACTCAGCATACTCTAACAACGTCTACCTAGGTTCTTTTCACTGCATTTCCCTACCCAAAGAGTTGGACGTGGTTCTTGGACGGAGCATAATGCAAAGCCCACCGAGGTCAACGGGGATCTGCTGGTTGATTTTGCCAGGGTTTGCATCAGGCATCCAGGCTGCCTGTGCTTTTCTGATGAATCCTTATGTTGCCACCTGAGTGTCTCCCAAAGTACTTGTTTTTATCCCTTGCAGAAGATGAAGAAAAGGACAAGACACCTAAGAAACAGCAGCGGAGGGAAACGAGCAGAGCAAACAGACCTGAAGGGAAAAAGCAAGAGGAAGACGAAGATGATGATGAGAGCAAAGAGGAAGACAATTGTAGCCCACGAAACAGAGCTTCTAGGAGAAAAAACTACCAAAGAAAAAACAGCAATGGAAAAAAGGCAGGAGAGGAACGAAGAAGACAGAGAGAGAGGGGCAAAAAGGCTCCTACCAAAGATCAAAAGGAGTCCGAAAACGAAGGAAGGAGAACAAATAAGACAGGAAAGGAGGGGGAGAACAAACAGAAGAAAGACAGGAAAACCAGGTAATTAAACAATCCCTGAGTACGGTGCCTTGTGTCAGTCTGGCAGTGAAGCCAACATGCCAGTGGTGTATGGGTCAGAACTGCAAAACCGACAGGCTGCGAGTGAGTTACTGCTCTCCCAAAAGAGAGACAACAGTGGAAAGCAATAATGTAAACAGAAAATGCCTGGGAAAAGCCTGGGTATCTGGATGTGCATCCAGCCCAATTTTGGTAGAGTTTAGTAACCCATATTTGGCAAAAGAGATGGCAGGAAAAAATCGTTTCCAGGGCCTTCTACCATCACTGTTTCTCAGCTAGGATGAGATCCATCCATGTAGTGGAGTCCTAGCACCTACCCTAGCCGGGGGTAGAAAAGCGCTCTTAAAGAAGACAGTTTGAGCCACTCAGATCTAGGCACATTTTTTTGGCTGGTCCTTAGAAACGTTCAGGTGAAAAGAGATCTCTCATGTTGTCAAGCCTCTTCCAAATCTTGCTTGTCCCAGCCCGCTGCTTCTCCCCATATCTTCCATTGTCCCCTGAAGGTGTGAAAAACATTTCTCCTGAGGCAGCTGTAGCCCCAGGCAACGCTTTTGTACCTGAAGCGTGGTCCAAAGCACAATGTTGGGTGAGTTATGGTGGGGCACAATCACCTCTTCATTATCCTGGCTGGAAGCAGCCTTGCCTGGAGGGTGAAGGGGCCACGCTGGCATTGCACCGAGTCAGGGGACAGCAAGGCACTGTGCCCACATCAGAGTGGGATCCCTGGGGGCCAGTTGTCCCATGCCCACCCCAAGCAAGACCTTCCCTCTAACTCCTGTGAGATCTTCCATTTTGTGCCCTTTCTTTTGTATCTCCCCCAGTACTTCCTCTGCTTCTTCCAACTCATCTGAGGAGGAGTCGCTGGCAGAGGAAGAGCTCGCGATGCTGATGGAGCAAGTGGAGCAAAAGAAAAAACTGATTTCCACCATGAGGAACAAACCCTGGAGGATGGTGAAGAAGCTCTCAGTGCTCAGGTACCCACCACACCCGGAACCCACATCCCTGGGGTCTTTGTTGACCGTGAGATGCACTTTGCCTCTCCTAGAAATCCCATTTTTGCTGCTGCTTCTGTAACACCCCAGTGTCAGAAAAAGCAACCAGCAGAGCCTGGCCAG
Source organism: Calidris pugnax (assembly GCF_001431845.1). Classification (NCBI taxonomy): domain Eukaryota; kingdom Metazoa; phylum Chordata; class Aves; order Charadriiformes; family Scolopacidae; genus Calidris; species Calidris pugnax. The sequence continues at coordinate 614,075 of NW_015090772.1, forward strand.
CCTGTCTGGGTTTAAATGGTCACAATTAAAATGTGGAATTAGATTTTCTGTCTCTGTAACCAGAGAAGGGACAAGGTGCAAATCTGTTCAACTGATACCCATGGCCAGGTCATTCTACCCTTGTATTTAAAACCAAATGACTCACTGCTATCAAGCTACTTGTTAAAGCAAACTCTGTGCCCTGGTTTGCTTATGCATGCCCACTGTCAGACAGAAATCAGAGCGGCCAAGTGCCGTGTTACTTCACACTTTCCGAGACGGTGCTACTTGGAAAAAATATAGTATTATTTGCAGGGGTTAATGGAGTAAAGATAATTATCTCCACCCAGTCCACACTGAATGTGGGAACAATTCAGGCAGCTGCAGAGATCCTTCAGTGCAGAGCAGCAGTGGGCAGCGGGGCAAGGTTGACCAGGACCATTCCCACGCCAAGGCTCAGCATCTTGGGGTGCCCTGAGATTTCAAATCTCAGCTCTGTTGGTTAAAAATTACCCGAAACCCCTTTCTACCAAGAGAGCTTTTGAGATAGCATTGCAAGGTGTGCACAGTCCCACGAGGTGTGGGGATGTCCCCGCTCCGTCTTTGCCAAGAGGATGCTCAGAGCTGCAGTGACCAGGCTGTGGTGCTGGCAGTCGCTGTGGGTCTCTGCTTCTCTCTTTTACACCCTGAAGGCCAAGACCTGCTCCACCTTCCATTAAAATCAGGAGCCTTGAACATTGCCAATTATTTCTAAAAATCTGGGTAAAGATCTATGCAGGAAAACTGTATCAAAGTAGCTTTGCTAAATCACAGGCTCTGTAACAAGCCTGAGCTCATTACAAATAAAATCTTATGAACCTAAAAGTGCAAAGTTCTGCAAGAAAAGAAAAAAAAAGCTAAGCAGTATTATTTCTGACCTATTTGCCCTTTGCTGGCTAAAATTCTGCCTAGCATACCTCCATCCTTTCATCTTACCCCTGAGCCACGGCAAGCCTTACCACCATCTAATGAACCTAAATAAAATTGTTGCACTGCTGGTGCAGGGGTGTCCAGAAAGGCTGTCAGAGTGCTGCACATTCATTACGTATTTTGGCTGCACTAACTCAACCCTGAGACAAGAAAAGATTAGCCCTATTGCATGGATCAGGAATGTGAAACATAAGGAGAACAACAATCAATCACAGAAACACAACAATCACAGAAACACAACAATCACACTTTAGGCTTGCAAATAAAGTTGCAGGTGATTTTCCCAAGGTTATGGGCTGAACTAGCCAACTATTTCTACCAAGCAGGTATCTTCCCACAGGTTTAGGATTGCAAAGACCTCCCAACTCTTTAAACTTAATGCCTTCTCATGCTGTATCAGCAACATCAATATATGATATAATGTTATTCACACTCAGCATACTCTAACAACGTCTACCTAGGTTCTTTTCACTGCATTTCCCTTAGAAGCCAACTCTAAAACCCATTTCAATTTGCTGCTTGATTTTACTCCTGACCAGTACACACTCATTTCTCTGGCACCGAGATTATCCTGTTGGGCCAGTTGTATGTCTCTGATATTTATCCAGGGAAGCATTCACGGCAGGAAATCCTGCATCCTCTTGGAGTTTGTTTCACTAGAAAATGTTGGGTTTTTTCCTTGAATGATGCACCAGGAGAGAGAAGGTATGGCCAGGGTGGGAGAGCTCTGAAGCAAGATGAACAGGCGGGTTTCTGGTCTGTGCTCAGGGAAAAGCAGGGAGCAAGATTTGGGACACATCTCAGCGTGATCATGAGTGTTGTGGGGACCTGTTAGCTAGCTCTGGGTGGATGGGTGAGCTCTGCATGGTGCAGCAACATCACCAACAGGTAACAGCTGGCACCCCAGACACAGCTCGGGGAGCCCAAATCCCTGCCTTCACACGGGGAGGGCGGCACGGTGGCTTTCCCACCAGCATGGGCAGAGGTGAAAACCAGACACCTCTGCTGTTCCAACAACCCACTTGTTTCTTTCCCAACTAGGGAGGCACAAGCTTTCGTAGAGAAGTTTGAAGGAGCTCTGGGAAAAGGGAAGGGCAAAAAGTTGTACGCGTATAAGATGATGATGGCAAAGGTAAGTGCTGCAACAATGCCTGGGAAAAGCCTGGGTATCTGGATGTGCATCCAGCCCAATTTTGGTAGAGTTTAGTAACCCATATTTGGCGCACCCAGAACCCACATCCATGGGGTCTTTGCTGACCGTGAGATGTGCTTTGCCTCTCCTAGAAATCCCATTTTTGCTGCATGCTACTGTAACACCCCAGTGTCAGAAAAAGCAACCAGCAGAGCCTGGCCAGCCTGTCTGGGTTTAAATGGTCACAATTAAAATGTGGAATTAGATTTTCTGTCTCTGTAACCAGAGAAGGGACAAGGTGCAAATCTGTTCAACTGATACCCATGGCCAGGTCATTCTACCCTTGTATTTAAAACCAAATGACTCACTGCTATCAAGCTACTTGTTAAAGCAAACTCTGTGCCCTGGTTTGCTTATGCATGCCCACTGTCAGACAGAAATCAGAGCGGCCAAGTGCCGTGTTACTTCACACTTCCCAAGACAGTGCTATTCAGAAAAAATACGGTATTAATTGCAGGGGTTTATGGAGTAAAGATAATATGACCACCAAGTCCACACTGAATGTGGGAACAAGTCAGGCAGCTGCAGAGATCCTTCAGTGCAGAGCAGCGGTGGGCAGCGGGGCAAGGTTGACCAGGACCATTCCCACACCAAGGTTCAGCATCATGGGATGCCCTGAGATTTCAAATCTCAGCTCTGTTGGTTAAAAATTACCTGAAACCCCTTTCTACCAAGAGAGCTTTCAAGACGGCATTGCAAGGTGTGCACGGTCCCACGAGGTGTGGGGATGTCCCCGCTCCGTCTTTGCCAAGAGGATGCTCAGAGCTGCAGTGACCAGGCTGTGGTGCTGGCAGTCGCTGTGGGTCTCTGCTTCTCTCTTTTACACCCTGAAGGCCAAGACCTGCTCCACCTTCCATTAAAATCAGGAGCCTTGAACATTGCCAATTATTTCTAAAAATCTGGGTAAAGATCTATGCAGGAAAACTGTATCAAAGTAGCTTTGCTAAATCACAGGCTCTGTAACAAGCCTGAGCTCATTACAAATAAAATCTTATGAACCTAAAAGTGCAAAGTTCTGCAAGAAAAGAAAAAAAAAAAAGCAAAGCAGTATTATTTCTGACATATTTTCCCTTTGCTGGCTAAAATTCTGCCTAGGATCGTGTCTGATAACATACCTCCATCCTTTCATCTTACCCCTGAGTCACGGCAAGCCTTACCACCATCTAATGAACCTAAATAAAATTGTTGCACTGCTGGTGCAGGGGTGTCCAGAAAGGCTGTCAGAGTGCTGCACATTCATTACGTATTTTGGCTGCACTAACTCAACCCTGAGACAAGAAAAGATTAGCCCTATTGCATGGATCAGGAATGTGAAACATAAGGAGAACAACAATCAATCACAGAAACACAACAATCACAGAAACACAACAATCACACTTTAGGCTTGCAAATAAAGTTGCAGGTGATTTTCCCAAGGTTATGGGCTGAACTAGCCAACTATTTCTACCAAGCAGGTATCTTCCCACAGGTTTAGGATTGCAAAGACCTCCCAACTCTTTAAACTTAATGCCTTCTCATGCTGTATCAGCAACATCAATATATGATATAATGTTATTCACACTCAGCATACTCTAACAACGTCTACCTAGGTTCTTTTCACTGCATTTCCCTTAGAAGCCAACTCTAAAACCCATTTCAATTTGCTGCTTGATTTTACTCCTGACCAGTACACACTCATTTCTCTGGCACCGAGATTATCCTGTTGGGCCAGTTGTATGTCTCTGATATTTATCCAGGGAAGCATTCACGGCAGGAAATCCTGCATCCTCTTGGAGTTTGTTTCACTAGAAAATGTTGGGTTTTTTCCTTGAATGATGCACCAGGAGAGAGAAGGTATGGCCAGGGTGGGAGAGCTCTGAAGCAAGATGAACAGGCGGGTTTCTGGTCTGTGCTCAGGGAAAAGCAGGGAGCAAGATTTGGGACACATCTCAGCGTGATCATGAGTGTTGTGGGGACCTGTTAGCTAGCTCTGGGTGGATGGGTGAGCTCTGCATGGTGCAGCAACATCACCAACAGGTAACAGCTGGCACCCCAGACACAGCTCGGGGAGCCCAAATCCCTGCCTTCACACGGGGAGGGCGGCACGGTGGCTTTCCCACCAGCATGGGCAGAGGTGAAAACCAGACACCTCTGCTGTTCCAACAACCCACTTGTTTCTTTCCCAACTAGGGAGGCACAAGCTTTCGTAGAGAAGTTTGAAGGAGCTCTGGGAAAAGGGAAGGGCAAAAAGTTGTACGCGTATAAGATGATGATGGCAAAGGTAAGTGCTGCAACAATGCCTGGGAAAAGCCTGGGTATCTGGATGTGCATCCAGCCCAATTTTGGTAGAGTTTAGTAACCCATATTTGGCAAAAGAGATGGCAGGAAATCAGAATAAAGCTTCCTGGCAACATTAAAAAAAAATACTAGCCAGCTTCAAATCTATGATGATTACAGAAAGAACAGGGTAACATTTCCCCCCCATCTGAATCTCATTGTAACCTTCCCTGAGGTGAGGGAGGGTTTGCAGGAGCAGGGAAAAACACTGCTTTCTGGTTGCCCTCTCCAAACACCTTGAACCATGGGACAAGGTAGACCTAAGGACAAGACAGGCCGTACCTAACTCTTGTGCTGTCCCATGGACTCCTGTACAATTTCATCCTCCCCGTTAATGAGACAACAAGGAGGATGATGGCTGTGTTGTAAGTTTGAAGTTGGTAGCCAAGTTCCATGTTGTCATGGAGATTATACAGAGAAGTGAAAAATGGAGCCAGGCCTGAGATGATTAAATCAACGGGAGTTTAGCCACTGGTCTGATGAGGAAGGATTCAAGCTCACTATTTTATCTAATTAAATTTTGGTTTAAACAAAGTTGGCTCTGTGTCAATTCTTTCAATCCAGAGCTAGGTCTGAATTTTCTACCCCTATGTAATACAGTAAACTCATAGCACAACTACAGCTTCCCAAAAGCCTGGGAAGGTAAAATTCAGATAATGAATGTGGATGCTTGGGGGTGGGGGGCTTTTTGGATTGAAGATCAGACCCAGACCAGAGTTTTTGCTTTGGACTTCACACCTATTCCTGGCAGCGCTACGAAACCCTGACCTTAGAAAGCCCTACAGCCTCCCTCTTCGCTCCTCTCTGCTCACAGCAACTTTGTCTTGTTTCAGAAATGGGTGAAATTCAAGAGAGACTTTGACAATTTTAAAACCCAGTGCATACCCTGGGAGATGAAGATAAAAGAAGTGGAGAGTAAGTGGAATTTGCTGCGCAAAGCGGCAGTGAGACATTTCGTAAGACAGCTTTACCTTCATCCAAACAATGCTCCTGGTCCTCAGCCTCCACTCACCCTGGGCACCACTGCCAACCTAGGAGCACCCACCCTGGGCAGCTCCAGACTTTCCCATCACCATCAGTGGTGGGGACTGTTGGGAGAGCCTTGGGCAATATGCTGGGGAGACCTGACGGTAAAGGGGCCAGGTCTTGTTGAGGATGGTTTACCCCCTCCAAACTTCTAACCGCTACTTGTTTTCTGGCTCAAGGTCATTTTGGCTCCTCAGTTGCTTCCTACTTCATATTTCTGCGATGGATGTACGGAGTAAATCTTGTCCTTTTTGGGTTAATATTTGGACTGGTTATAATTCCAGAGGTAAGTGCTTAATTCTTCTTTCGGTAATATCTTGCTTGTTGCTTAACACAAATGTGAGATTAACAGCACAAACAAGTGTCTTACAAGGTTTAGAATGAATATTGGGAAAAACTGCTTCAAAAAAAGGGTTATCAAACATTGGAACAGGATGCCCAGGGAAGTGGCTGAATCACCATCCTTAGAGGTATTTAAAAGATGGGTAGACGTGGTGCTGAGGGACACGGTTTAGCGGTGGGTTTGGCAGTGTTAGGTTAATGGTTGGACTCGATCTTAAATGTCCCTGCCAACCTAGATGATTCTATGATTCTATAACAGGCAATTCTTTAGAAAAATGAAATGTATAAAGACAATTATTTACAAAGATCAACTTAGGAGGCTGTTACTGACACAGAAGCAAAAGCTGGATTGAAATCAGGAGACCTAAAATGCTATAAAAGATCCTGCCCATCCATCAGCTAAAACAGGAGCTCAAAAACCTAACGTGAGGCTATTTTTACATTTTGATTAAAGCGTAAAACATGATCTAGGAATCCTCTCAGGTACAAACTCAGGTCCACAAGAGCCATAAGAAATGGACCGTGCTCTGAAACTGATTAAGAAAACCCCCAAGACAGCATGAGACCTCCCCAAACATTTTCGTCACCGTTCTGCATTGCAAAAAAATCACACTACGGATGATGAAGTCGGACTGGTTATTCCTGTGCAATCACCAGAGCCACCAGCTGCAATGCAGTTTTCACTGGGCATGTTGAGTCCAGTTCTGACAAACCTACAGCTGCATGAGCTTTCGCAGTAGCAAGACTAAAAGTGAGGGTGGAAATCCCTTGTTTCTGGTGGACGATGCTACTGCCAGGACCCCTCATCAGGCTCAGGAGACCCTTTTTGGGCCCTCCAAGGGGCACAGCCCTGGGGCAACAGCCATGGCAGAGCCCCGCAGGAGGGGCTGTCAAGGGAAGGAGCAATTTCCCAAGCACTTTGCCAACTAACATTTGTTTGGGAAATATTCCTCTTCCATATTTCTAATTCAGATGATTCCCAAGGAAGAGTTTTATTTTTAGTTTTTTTTTTATTTCTCACAGTTCTTGGAAAGGGAAAAGGATCTCATAGTCAACTTTATATGATCGTTTATTCAAGGATTTTTTTAATGTAGCCATTACAGCTCTGGCTAAATTACTCATTGCAGTCCTTAAAGACTGTGCAATCCACAGACAGTGGCATCTGTTCTGTTCGATGCAGATTTTTATGGAGCAAAAATGCAGCACAGAGTCTCTCCTGAGGACTGTGCTTTTGTTCTCCTTAATGTGGTTGTTCACACTATCAAAAGTAAAAGCTCTGTTTGCTCCCAGGATGAAGAGACATAATCATTAGCGCTGAACAATACAAATGTATTTTGTTAGGAACTGTGCATATGGTAGACGACTAAACAGCTTTTGTCCTTAAAGTATGCATACTGTTACTCACTGCCTACTGAGCTGTTACCATACGGAGAGTAGCTGGACAATAAACATTTAATCATAAATTATTTTGAAATTAAATTACAAATAAGCGCTAGATGATGTGCTAGGACCTTTCTAGCCTAGGAATGCTAATGAGATATTTTGGTATGGGCACCAGAGTCTGCTTGTAGATATATTATTAAGTCTCTGTAGGCCTTGATGTTCTCTGTCTGGACTGCAGTAGCAGCTGGACGTGCTGCACGTCCTTCTTTGTGTGGTGCCATCAGGAGTGGCTATGCCATGATAGATAACTGTTCTTTGCATCCTTTTGCCGTAGGCTTTTTTGCCCAAGCTTAACTACCCTTCACCTCACCTTGAGATCATTTTTCAGTTCAAGACTATATAATACAAAATATACCGTAAGCTCGAGCCTGTGCTCTAGACTTCTCTCAAAGGAGGAGTCCTGCATAAACAGATAAAGCTAATCCCTTTATTGCATTAGACCCATGAAGTTCAAGCAAAGAACTTCTTGCTAAACTAAGGACATTTAAACCGGAGCCGGTCGTTGAGGGATACAGTTCCTTGGCAAAGTAGTTCCTGTGCAATGGATGTTACCAGGGAAAGGGAGCTCTTTGGATTATTTGGGTGAAATTAATTCTAAATATTTTGAAACTGCTGCTCTGGTATTAAGAAATTATATCTATATGTAAAAAAATCAACCAAAATTGAAATTGTGAAAACCACAACCAACCAAAAGACTCATTGGGAAGAAAAATGCTACAAACTGTACGCTGTGTTACACTACACATGCATCACTCTTATTAACATTCACCAGGTCCTGATGGGAATGCCATACGGGAGCATGCCGAGGAAAACCGTACCCCGGGCTGAACAAGCAACAGCTATGGATTTTTCAGTTCTTTGGGATTTTGAGGTAAGTAGAGGAGTGTTAATCATAAGAGATCTGTTGAATACTTCCAAAACCCCTTCAGAGCTTACTGCAGAACTGCAGGGACAGAATTGTTGCAAGATAAAGCAGCAATGAATGCACCTATTTCTACCAGAAGATAATGACACCTTCTGCCATGAAATCTTTGTGGATATCCAGAGATTTCTGGCCAAAACAGCACGTGCACATGTAGGCACCTGCATACAGATTTGAACTACCTCCATATACAAATCTGCTGGCTGGCATGTGTCACACATGCGTGTGTGCGTGTATACACACAAACACACACAGATTTCTCAGTGTGGCAGGAACAGAGATATACACTTTTATCCCAAAGGGGACATAGGGCATCCCAAGACAGCTGGCTAATACCCCCCAAGATTTAGGAACCCCATATCTTTTTATCTACACAGCATTTCTATCCACAAGAAGCCAAAGTTAGATTTTTCTATGAGCGTTAGTAGAAGCAGGTGACTATGCAAACTGCCCAGTAGCAAGCTTGGTACAACTCATTCAAACCACAAAGTTGCCCCATGAACTCAGGGAAAAAAAAAAAAAAAAAAAATCTTTTTTCAGAGGAAAAAATACCCAATAACTACATCTCTGCTGTATTTTAAATCTGTGTACAACAGTCTGTAGAAATCTGTATCATCATCTCCCATTCATAATGTAGAATGTTATTCTGAAAAAAAAACAAAACCAAAAAAATGTTTATGCACAATTTTTTTGCTTCCAACTAGAAAAGGTGGCCAGCACGCAGGGGAAACACAATACCTACTCCAAACCAGGCAGCCAGGTGGCCAGTTCAAGCTGTGGACCCCCTTTGCAGGCAGGAAGCATCTTGCCGTACCGCTGAATTTGCTCATAGACTTGGGAAGGAAATCAGTCCCCATGTCCCTGCCATCCCTGTTCCCCTCAAATATGCACGAGCCTGAAGCTGGACCCAAAGACAAGCACTTGCAGAAGCTGGAACCAGAGTTTAGCACTTGGACCCAAAGGGAAAGCCTCAGTTTCCAGCCACCTGCAAGCACTTGGCTGCAACCCCAACTCAGACCCCCCCTTAGATACTCTTTGCCTTTGAAGATTTAAGGCCAAAGAAATTAAGTGGTTTTAGGGGATGGCCCAAAAAAGAAAAATATGTGTGTAGGGAATGAAGAGATTCTGCTGTGGCCAATACCTTGGGATCTGACTTTGAAAGCTGCTTCTTGGGGAAATATTTTTTAAAAGTGTGTTGTCACTAGCCCATGTATTACAATCGTGGGACTTAGTCCTTCTGTGATAAACCCCATCACAATTTCCTTAGATAATAAAATTACCAACAACTACTTTAACGTAAACCAGATTATTTAAATTAATTCATTAATAAGGCTTCAAATGTCCAGGAATCTGACAGGGCCAGTCCTTCGTTCACCTCCCATTTTAGAATCACAGAACTGTCTAGGTTGGAAGGGACCTTTAAGATCATCTAATTCAACCATCGTTTTCTGCTGAGGATCCCTTTAGCTCTTTCTCTCCCAGCACTGTCACCCACTTGCCAGAATCCCAATTTCAGAGGCGGCACTTTGAATAACATTGCACTGAACAAAAAGCTCATTTGGGGCATCAGACTGTAAAAATATAAGCAGCAGCATTTAAACTCATTAATCCAGAAAAAAAAACCTAAAACCAAAAAAAAAACCAACCAAACCAAACCCAAACACCAAAACAAACCCAAAAATTTCCCTGCAGGAACGTTGCTGAGCTGCAGCTGCTGATTTTAGGAGAACACAAACTATACATGTATCAGTAAGGAAATTTGCTCTTGGATGAGACTGTACCATTGCATGAAGGGCTGGCTACCATGACCTGCCAGTCTCCTACCCATGGCATGGCATGTACATCTACCTTCCCCTGCTGTCACCGGGGGCTTGATCCTCTGAACCCCTCTGCCATACAGGTCCCCATCCCGTACCCACTCCCCTTGCTGCTTGACACCAGTCACACCAGCTCAAGTATGGGGCAACAACGTGCACCTATACCCTCTGCAGCCAGAAGATGTCAAATTAAGCCCTTCACAGAGGCTTGCCCTTTGAAAACGAATAGATGCTTATTCCAGCACGGGCCACAGGAGAAGTGCAATGGGGAAACATATTTCAGAGCGGGTACAAAATGAAGAGTCAATACCATCATCCTGAAAAATACATTTCAAGAGAGAGGAGCCAGGGAAATGTCTGCTTTGGCAGCAAGGAGGTCACGTCATGGATTTCTAGAGGAGTAGAAAGGAATAAATCTCACTTGGACACCAGACACAGCATCTCACAAATGGAGTTTAAAGAACATACTGGATGATGTGAGTAGAGAAACTCATTTTTCAGCCCCCACCATTTGATGAATCAAAAAGGCAAAGGTTTGGGATTACAACCTGAGAACAAAAAAACTTTCACTGGCACCTTCCAGGAGCATCATCTTTATATTTTACGAGGCTTTTTTCATTACACCTCCCCAACACACATTACAGATAACACGTTACAAGCCCCAGGCAGCTGTGCCATGGTGTGCCAGCCACAGGCTCAGCACCACTGGCAGAAACACGTCCAAAATTGCCCCGTGTCTGTACTTCATGCAGGGTGAACACGCAGCTCATGTGGCACCCAGGGATACTGAGGTTTTGTATTAGGTAGAAAGGAAAAACCTAGCACTTTGGGGAAGCTTAGCCTAATTAATTAAACGAGAATGGTCAAACAGTGGAAGAGAGGTTCTGAAGAGAGGCTGTGGGATCTCCATCCTTGGGAGATTTTCAAAACTCAGCTGGGCACAGCTCTGAGCCACAGCTAATTTTGAAATAAGCTCTAGCTTTGAGCAGGGGGCTTGACTAGATGACCTCCAGAGGTCCCTTCCCATGTAAATTATTCAATGTCTCTAAACAAGATCCATTACACAGCCTCTGATATAAGCTTCAAGTTATGTCTCAATCTCACTCTTTCCAAAGGCTTGATCAGAGGGGAGCTCGTTCAGCTCCCATGGCCAGACTGATTAACCATGCTAAGGACCTGAAAGACTACAGCCAAAAAATAGAGAAGTACAATATGCAATGACACACATCAACTTGGATGAGATATGACAGAAACATAAGGAGAGATTGCTAGCTAATGCAGATTGCTTGCTGGATTCCCAACAGTTTGTACAGCAAAAAATACACCTACCTGAGACAATGTGGTTGATACTTTGTCTTGAGCTCTGCTTTCCATAGGAAAGTAATGCTTTGATCGTAGTCTTTAGTTATGTTTTCTCTGCAGGTGGTAGCCAGTAAAAGGAACTAACTCTGCAGGGTACCGAGCATCAGCTGCCATCTAGCTGAAAGGAAAAGTTTCATTTCATGGTGGGAAACCCCTTCGCTAGAGCATTTCTACAAGATATGAGTGTTTGATAATGACTTAGAAAAACAGGTGGGCTACAGTCAAAAAGAGCAACAAGGAGGTTTTTCTGGGAGGGATGAAACAGTGATGGATAATAACTGCACTTTAATTTTCAGCCAATATCCCCTGACGTGCCCTACCTCTTCTTCCCTCTCTTTAGGAGGATAAGCTCTTAGGATGATGGCTCTCAAAGGTGACAGAGCAGCAGTCAGCTGAGAAGGAGACACTAAAAATTATTTCAAGTTGCTTTTCCTTGGTTTAAATCTTCAGGTTTTTACCAGGAACCTCTTCCCTGCAGAAGCACAGCTTACACAAAGGTTTGCTTTTGCTTTTCCTCCAGGGCTACATCAAGTACTCGGCGCTCTTTTACGGCTACTACAACAACCAGCGGACAATTGGCTGGTTAAAATACAGGCTGCCGATGGCTTATTTCATGGTTGGGATCAGTGTCTTTGGCTACAGCCTTATGGTTGTTATAAGATCGTAAGTACAGCTGGCATTTTCCTCTCTGCAAAGCCCACCCAGATGTGTCTCACAGCTGGGTTCCCCTCCACGGGCACAGCTCATGGCTCGGTCCAGCCTTGGCTGGATGGCAGGGGGAGCATGGAGGCTTTGTGCCTGCTGTGATCACTCACTTGGCCTCAGCATCCACCTTCCCTGGTTCTGGTGGACACCCCGGGCAGTCCCCTGCCTCAGCCCTGTGCTCAAGTGCATTATCTTGAACCCTCCCACCTCCTTCTCCAGCCCTCTTCTACTCTGCATCACTTTAACCCTTCTTCTGATATTACTACAAGGCTGTCAAACAGGTGGGTTTTTGTACATGAGGGAGGGTTTTACTTACAGTAAATTTCAAAAGGCTCCTTTTCCCATCCTTTTGTTTTAAAAAAAACATTCCTCAAAGCCAACATAAGTCACACAGATAGTGCAAGGGGTACAGGAAATAGCCAAACGCTACCAGACTACTTTTTTGATGAGTCCCCAAACAAATCAATGGAGTTTTTAAGCAGGGTCCCAATGTCCATGCCCCTGGTGCAGTGACCCTGGGCACCAGGGAGGCCCCTGCAGCATCCCCAGGGCACCAAGGATGCAGCAAAGGCACCTCTCGCTGCTGAGACAGTCTCTGCAAAGCCAAAAATAAACCCCTCTGTCTCTCTCAAAAGGCCACACCATGCAAAGGTTATCCTTCCTTTGCAAGAAAGAATAAGCCCATGGATTTGTATCGCTCTCCAAACAGGCCCTATTGCTGTGCAGCAGAAAGAGCCTCTTGAGCTTTTGGCTGGAGTGGGACATGGGGATTTGCTGTACATTTGCCATGAAATTGCAGCATCTGTTGTCTCACCTTCCTTGAGGGACTGGTGCTGGGAACTCTAGTGGGAGTTACAGAAGGATTTCAGGGATCAAATAATAGAGAGGGAAGAGCAGAAGCCATATCTGCTCCTCTGCTGATTAACGAGAATAATCCTTTTTCGCTCCCTGCATGGTTTGCTGCGAGCTCTTTGGCTCCAGCATTGTGCAGCTACTGAAATCTCACAAAAACTTTGTGTTGCAGTGGGTGTATTGCACAGCACCAGTGACTTTTGACTAAATTTAACTAACTGAAGGTAGCTATAATCATATAATGTACCCCAGGTCCCAGAAGCCCTGTAAATAGAATTTCTTCATGAATTATCTGATGGAAGCCATCCTTAATCTGCTTTAATCACCTATGCTAGATTTTTTCTACATGACTGTTTCTAATACAAGACCTGTATGCTCCTGAAGACCCCTTTTGACAGCTCAGTCCTCCTTCAACCTGAACCCCCACAGCACGTGCCAGACAGTCACACCCAAACCCCAAGAATGGTCACTCTGCTCCTTCCTTACCCACCAGTAACCCAAAGCCACCAGTGCTGTTTGCAAGGCTGAAGGACACATGGTGGCTCTGTGAAACACTCCCTGACCTTGCCACCACGTGTCCTTGCACAGGATGGCTCGCAATGCCAACGAAAATACAGCAGACGGGGACGATGACAACTTCATTTTCAGCTGGAAAATGTTCACCAGCTGGGACTACCTCATTGGCAACCCAGAGACAGCAGACAACAAGTTCGCATCCATCACCACCAGCTTCAAGGTAACCCTAACCAGCATTTCTCTGTCTGCTTCTGGGGTTGCTCCCAGTGCCTACCCGTAGCAGAGGTTGAAGGGGAAATCTGAGTACCTGTATGTCTCCATATGACCAAGGTATGGAGATGAACCACCACAGCTCCAGCTCCCATGCCGTAGGTCAACCCAACAAATTTTTTCAGATTTGAAAAAATATCTGGTTTACTTCAGAGCACAATTCCCCCACCACATTCCCTTGGGACATGGCTGACTGTTTGCCATTTGGCGTTTTTCAGTCAAACCGGGATGCCTGTAGGAAGCTTTGTTTGAGCTTAACACAAACTCCCAAGTTCAACATAGCCAGGATAGCACGGGATTACATCTCATAGGGTGGAAAACCATCCAATGTTGCCTTAGGCTCGGTGCTGCAAGGTACGTTCTCCCATTCTGTGAGCATTCCTGTTTTTTCAGGAGTCTATTGTGGACGAGCAAGAAAGTAACAAGGATGAGAACATCCACCTGAGGAGGTTCCTGCGCGTTTTGGCCAATGTCCTCATCATCTGCTGCTTGTGCGGGAGCGGCTACCTCATTTATTTTGTGGTGAAACGCTCCCAGACGTTTTCCAAAATGCAAAACGTTGGTTGGTATGAAAGAAATGAGGTAAAGAAATTTTGCTTCCAGTTTTACCCCGTGATAATTTGCTCGGACATCAGCACAATAATTGCCACAACCTCAGGACAGTATCCAAGGCAGAGGGATTCCCTACCAGGGTCCAGAAGTCCCCTTAGCTGGGAAGCACATTGGTCTCAGTGACAGTTTCTAGGGCAATTTAACAGCTCCTGCAAAGAGGGGAAAATACTCCTACAATAAATCACAAGAAGTCAATGGGCTTTCAGCACTTACATCACTGACCATTTTTTAAAGCATCTACCTCAAGCCACATATCAATGTTTACAAATTGTGTTGTGCTAGAAAGCTCTCCAAATGTTAGGAATGCCCATGATCAGACATAAGGCTAAACTCAGATCTTTATCATCCATCTTGAATAACGGGAATAAGATTTTACAACCTGCAGAAAAATTTCAGTTGTCAAAGTTTTTGTGTGTCGGATTTTGGAATGAGAAGTTTAAATCTATGTTTCAACCTATGGAAAGGCTTAATTTCAATGCATACTACATTATCATGTATTTATATATCAAAGCCAAATTACAGTCAAAGCCACGCATTTTTATAATTCCCTCAGAAAACATTAGCAAGACAGCACTTTCTCACAAAAATGGTTTGATTTATTTCAGTGAACCTTTCCCAAAGAAAAAAATCCTATTTTAAGAAAAAAAAAAAGTTAATGTCTGAGATTTTCCTGGTGATAAATTGAGATTTGACTATATACTATAGTCCTGGGTACTGTTCCCTCTCCTGAAAAGAAGAAAAGCAGGGAAAGCAAGACCTGTGAGTCAGAGCCTACCAGTGGCTACACAGGCACAGTCCTCCGCAGGCCAACGGGCACCATCAGGCTATAAAATGATAGAATGGTTAGAGTTGGAAGGGACTTTAAAGATCATCAAGTTCCAAACCCCTGCCATGGGCAGGGACACCTCCCACCACACCAGGTTGCTCAAAGCCCCATCCAGCCTGGCCTTGAACCCCTCCAGGGATGGGGCATCTACAGCTTCTCTGGGCAACCTGTTCCAGTGTCTCACCACCCTCACAGCAAAGGATTTCCTCTTATTTTCTAATCTAAATCTCCCCTCTTTCAATTCAAAACCATTACGCCTCGTCCTATGGCTCCACTCCCTGACAAAGCATCCCTCCCCAGCTCTCCTGTAGCCCCTTCAGACACTGGAAGGCTTTCCCCAGAGCCTTCTCTTCTCCAGGCTGAACAACCCCAGCTCTCTCAGCCTGTCTTCATAGCAGAGGTGCTCCAGCCCTCTGATCATCTTTACGGCCATCTGCTGGACCCATTCCAACATGTTCTTGTCCTTTCTATGTTGAGGACTCCAGAGCTGGACACAGTGCTCCAGGTGGGGTCTCACAAGCGCAGAGCAGAGGGGTAGAATCACCTCCCAGCGAATCTGTAAAAATGATAGAGCCTACAAGCCATGCCTGAGCTAACACTGACTTGCCAATTGACCACAATACAGCTTAGCACCTCCCACCATATAGAGGAACAAAAATACCACTAGGAGGTATTTTCTTGAGCTTTAAACCAAGTCCTTGATGTGCTTCCGTTCAAATCTGTAATTGCTTATTGCAAAAGCAAAGGTGCTGAACGTGGAAAATAAACATTAGCATCGACTAATCATCTCTACACACACAAGCCAAGTCTTGTGCTTCCTCCCAAACTAAAATAAGAACCTTGGAGCTGATGCAAGCAGTGCTATGAGGGACTCGAGGAACCTAAATATTCATGAGCCTGGGCTGACAGGGAACAAATTCTTCAGAGCTCATCCCTTTGAGATAACAGCCAAAGTGCTCCCGCAAGAGCAAGCCATGCAACCCAGCCCCGGGTCTGACGCTGTGCTGCCTGCACACTAAGCAAAGCCAGGAGCTGAGCTTGCTTTGGAACCCTCTCCTTTAATAAATCCTTCTGGAAGCTCCAACCAGTTGCTGATGAGTTGCCAGCAGCCCTCCCTCTGCTCTAAGAAAGATAGTTGCCATTGACTAATGCGGCCTTCCAGTACCTGAAGGGAGCCTACAGGAAGGCTATGGAGAACCTGTTTACAAAGGCCTGCAGTGACAGGACGAGGGGCAATGGCTTCAAGCTGGAGGGGAACAGATTTAGACTGGAGATTAGGAGAGGGTTCTTCACTGTGAGGGTGGTGGAGCACTGGAACAAGTTGCCCAGGGAGGTGATTGAGGCCCCTTCCCTGGAGATATTCAAGGTGAGGCTCGACGAGGCCCTGGGCAACCTGGTCTAGTTGGGGGTGTCCCTGCTGACTGCAGGGAGGTCAGACTAGATGACCTTTGGAGGTCCCTTCCGGCCTGGACAACTCTATGACTCTCTATGACTCTATGACTATGCTATTGGGGGTAATCTTCTTTTCCTCACGTGGCAGGTTGAAATCGTGATGTCCTTGCTGGGCATGTTTTGCCCTCCCCTGTTTGAAACCATCGCTGCGCTGGAAAATTACCATCCCCGCATCGGGCTGAAGTGGCAGCTGGGGCGCATCTTCGCCCTCTTCCTCGGGAACCTCTACACCTTCTTGTTGGCTTTGATGGATGACGTCAACGAAAAAGTAAGAGCTGAGCCGAAAAGCCCACGTTCCACTAGCCCTGCCAAGAGCCAGGGGGGAGCAAAGCCTACCCCAGCAGAGACAATCACCCTCTTCTCCCCTCCCTGACCCTCCCCAGCACCGGCTGTGATGCTCTGGGGAGACTCACAACCAAGAGGGGCTGCCAGAGAGACTCTTACAGCCCAGAAGAGACAGTGGTTATTGTCTCCGATAATCACAGCCTGTTAGGATAACACAATTTTTTTTTTTCTCCATCTGACACTATTTGCAATTTCTATTAATGCAGACCCCGAGGATATAGTTTATAATCCTTTTCCCCTGCCCTCCCCTCTCTAACATTATCCTGCATGTTGCGGGCAGATAACTGCAGGGAAGGATAAACGTCCAACTAATCTGCAGGAAAAAATGGGACTGTTCTAAGCTGAGAAGAACTGGAGGAATCAGGGCGGTTTACTCTGCCCCGAAAAAACGATGAAGAAAGCGAGGAAGGAGAACTGGGTGGAAGCTCCCTCTGCACACACTGGTTTTGCAGGAGGCCTGGCTCCCCAAAAACTCACAGTGCCCCGAGCTGCTGTCAGTCTGAAGGGGCTGCTGCTCCCCTGCTCCTGGCAAAAGGGAAGGGGTTTCTGTGCTATTTGCCTTTCCCACGACAGCACTGCCATTCTCTTGTCAGCAAATGCTTATATAAAGTATAGTAACTGGTAGGGAGGATGGGGAAACACAACACCCTTGGGTGTCTCCAACCACATCCTCTGGGGCCCCCTTTCCTGACATTTTTGGCCGGGGGGGTCTCTTCATTGCAGCTGGCTGAAGAGGATGTGGTGAAGAACATCACGCGCTGGACACTGCTTGGCCACCACAACTCATCTGCAGGCAACGGCAGCACCGCCACCCCACCTCCCCTTGATCCTGCAGACGTGCCCAGGGGACCCTGCTGGGAGACAACTGTTGGCATTGTAAGAAATTCATTATGTAGTAAGGCTCTGGGCTGCTTTGGGGTTGTTGTTGATGTTTTTAGCATTTCCAGACTTGACTTTTTTTCCTCGCAAAAGGCATCTCCTCTCCTGAATCTCGCATAAAGTATAAATCCTTGGCCGCAGTTCTCAAGCTGTGGTGGTGAAATTCCCAGCTAGATGTGCCCAGGGCATGCACAGCTCTGTGGCCTTTTCCATGAAGGGCAGAAGAGGCTGGGTATTCTGCAGCCATGCCTGCATCATGCTTTGGTTCAGATCACGGCTGATTCTTCCTTTGAAGGAACCTCTCTTTGCCACTTACTGCTCCACTTCAGTTCACATTGCAGGGAAGCTTCAGAGCATGTTGGTAAAACCCAACCAGAGGACACGCACCAAGGGGACTCATGACACCAGGGAACAAGAGCAGAATTAGGCAAAAATAATCTCTCTGGAACGGACACAGGGTGGCCTTCAGGTCTTCAGAGTTTCACCCCACAAACCCACCCTGCAACCTTCCCACTTTGGGCAACTTTCAAGATGGTCTGCAGCCAGACTATGCACCACTTAAAAAGCAAAAGCAGTTATTTATTGGCTGATATAGATAGCTATGGCTTAACCAAGCTACAAGGCTATGCCTTAGTGTGTACACTCAATGGGTCTTCACCAGCCAAGCTGTTTTCAGTCAAGAGAGGAAAGACCAGCCACCGTGGCTCCTTGGAAGAGACTGATCCTCACTGCAACTGAGCTGTCATCCTCCAAATCCTTGAGGTTCTTCCCCCCCCTCAGACTTTTAAACCTTTTCTTGTCAGCGTTTTTCCTTTTGAATCCTTGGGACATCAGCCATCCCCATCCTACAAATCTTACTTCTGCTTGCCGTTTTACCCTTCTTGTCTTGCACACC
Source organism: Calidris pugnax (assembly GCF_001431845.1). Lineage (NCBI taxonomy): Eukaryota > Metazoa > Chordata > Aves > Charadriiformes > Scolopacidae > Calidris > Calidris pugnax. The sequence goes on from NW_015090772.1 coordinate 632,795, forward strand.
TCTCCACACTTCCTCACAGCTCTTGTTCACAACTTAGCAAATTCCTCAGGAGACCACAGGAAGGTTATGGAGCTGAGCTATAGCAGAGCTCTCCACAATCAAAATTACCCTTGGCATATGCATGTTTTACACCAGCATCACTGCAGCATTAACATTCTGCTCACATTTTACATGTTGCCACAACATACAGCGCAGTCAGCAACGCTAACAACAACTATCAGGGTTACCAGCTCTAACAGAGCTCATGGTTCCCAAGCACAGAGGTAAAGCTTGGGCACTGCCAAGTGCTTGAAAACCAGCAGAGAGTTTTGCTCATAGCATGCCTTTCTGAAGGCTACTGTCAGACAAAAGACAAATGGCTTAATAAAAAAATTAAAAAAAATGCAATCCCAAATATGCTACTGAAATTATAGGAGCTAATTGTTTTTTCCTTGTTTTAAATTGCAGGAGTTCGTAAGGCTCACCGTGTCCGATATCCTGGTGACCTACATAACCATCCTGGTGGGAGACTTCATCCGAGCTTGCTTCGTCAGATTTATGAATTACTGTTGGTGCTGGGACCTAGAGGCTGGATTTGTAAGTCAATGTCTTGTAGCTGGGAAGATAGAAGTGATTTAGGACCATTTGTTCAAATGCTACAGATTTGTTTTGAATTATTCCAGTGGTTCTCTGGTCTTGCCTGATAATTTAGTTGGCGTAGGTAGTATCTGCATCACTTCTCTGCATCAGTCAGCTTCATCCCAGAAAGAATCCTACAAAAATACATCTCTCTCCCACCTCAGGCATTTAAAACATGAAGTTAAAAAAAAAAATTAATCTGATCTTCATTCATTTGTTATAACCTCAAACCTTCTATACCCCTTCTCAAAGCCCCAGACCTTCCTGCTCGTTGTCCACCTCACAGGCAGTAGTGTGCTTTACTCACAGCATCATTTTCTGATCAATGCTGGAAGCTGGTGCAACTTCTGCTGCAGTGGAGCAAGGAGCATTTCCTTCCTCTCTCCTGTATGCACAACACACAACAGTGCTGGGCTCTTTGGTATTCATAAAGGCTGTGTTACCAAAGCAGCCAGTAGTGGAGCTGCACAAATACAGCACAAAATAATGAAAAGAAGAAAGAAGAAAAAAAAAGAAATCCATTGTTTCACATAAGAAGTGACAAAACCAGATGGATTCAGGGAGAGATGGAAATACCTGGCAAGAATACAATTATGTCAGTGCACCAGCTGCCTACTTGCCATACTGGAAGGGTTTCCAGAAAGGGTCTGGAGAAGAGCAGAGGTGGGCTTTGCAGGTGTCTACAGGGGCCTGGTCAAGCAGGGGCAGTCAGGGCATAGCAGGCATTTTGCTGCTCATGGACTTTTTGGCATTTCTTCTGGGGGAGGCAGAGGATACTTCCCAGGGTGGAACGTGGGATTTTGGAGCTCAGAGAAAACCCCGGCAGCCAAGCAGCACGCAATTGCTCCCACTGCATGTGCTGACAAGACACAGCTTTGCTGAAGTTTCTGGTTTCCTCCTCCTCCTGGCCATTTCCTCCTCTGACTTCACTAGCTGCCTTTGATTTTATTTTATTTTTAATATGCTTTCCTCAAAACAACCTTTAGAAATACCACATGGGGTTTTTTTCATTCTTAAGATCTTCATTGTACAAATAGCTGGAAGCCTCTTCTGTCCTACAGGCACTTCTTGATGTATAAAAAAATAAATAAATTTCCTGGACATCCATCCTCCACCTCTCCGCCAAATTTAAAAGAGCTGCTTTAGGGCTTATTCTGCACCTCCCTCTCTCCTTTCCTGTGGCGTTCAGCATCAGCCCAGCCAGGCTGTGAGATGATTTTGCACTGAGAAACAACCCCCATGCAGTATCTGTCAGGGGACGACCAGACTGACATGCTCCAGCAGGTCATTTTTTGCAAACGAGGAGTCCAACCCAGCCTTTATTTATGAGGACTGTTATTTATTACTAACATTTATTAGTAGCGTCAAGTTGCAGCCCATAACATGGGGCAGCACTAGAGGGTTTGCACCCTGTGATCTGGCAAAGGCAAAATTCTCCTTTCATGCCAAGCAGCTCCCGTGGTAGTAATAGAAAGAAGAAAGCACCGTGGGCTTCCCTCCTCTTTTTCTCCTACATCTTTAGGAGATTCACCTATTCAGTGTATTACTCCATTAGTGCTCAAGTAGAGGTTGGGATTTTTATTTTCCCCCCCGGCCCAGGAATGAAAAAGGAGTGAAAGATGGTTTAGCCTTCTAACCCAGCCTAGCATGGGCACCAGCACAACTGTACACGTGTTTTTCTAATGCATATAGTGGATAAGTCTCTTGTCTAACCCAGCCTTCTCACACAGAAGTACTCCAGGCAGAGGACAGCAGGCACTGAAAGTTGCCTTTGTTTTCATGGGAGACAGAAGCCAATATTAACCTCTAGCTAAAGATCTGAAGCAGAAATGGACTGGAATAAAAAGAACAAAGAAAATAACGTTTGCACCCATCCCTTCCCAAAGCTGTGAGCAGTCAGCTAAGCAAGGCTCTTGACTGGGCTCCTTTTCAGTTTTCATCATAGAAGACAAGCATCTTAAACCTCAACTTTATGAGCTGCTGGCAGTATTAAGTACATGCAAATTGAGTGAAAAACAGACATGCTGCACGGGGCATTTCAAACATAAATCATTTCTTAAAAACGTGTTTTCTGCATTTCAGTGGGGGAAAAAAAAATAATGTTTTTTTCAAGAAAATGTAGATGAAAAGCTTTATACATATTTCAAGCTGCCAAAAAAAGTAATCTGAGTTGTGTGTGCACAAAAGCAGATAAATGTAGGAGAAACAGCAGGTTCACCACAGGCAAGTCTACCAGGATAATAATTTATAAAATAACAAATACTGTCAATAGATTAGGGCAGCTTGTTTCTGGGTCTCCCACCATTAACACCCACACCAGATAAAATACAGCTTTATATGGAGTAACCTAACTACTGGCTAGTACAGAGCGAAATGGCATCACCCATCATTTCTTAAAAACGTGTTTTCTGCATTTCAGTGGGGGAAAAAAAAATAATGTTTTTTTCAAGAAAATGTAGATGAAAAGCTTTATACATATTTCAAGCTGCCAAAAAAAGTAATCTGAGTTGTGTGTGCACAAAAGCAGATAAATGTAGGAGAAACAGCAGGTTCACCACAGGCAAGTCTACCAGGATAATAATTTATAAAATAACAAATACTGTCAATAGATTAGGGCAGCTTGTTTCTGGGTCTCTCACCATTAACACCCACACCAGATAAAATACAACCTAACTACTGGCTAGTACAGAGCGAAATGCCACCAGATACCCATCAGGTCATATATTCCCTCATATTTCTCTCCCTTTGCCCTCTGTTTCTGCCCCCCAGCAGCCCGCTGCTGCAAGACCTGAGCACATGAAAGTATCTGGCGCAGCATTTGCCCGCCAGCTCATCATTATCACCTTTTAAACATTCAATATTTCACCAGGGTAGAACTGTAATCCCGTAGCCAGGCACACCAGCTGGAGTGTAAAACCCAGTCCCATGCCATGGCTCCTGTGCCCACAGCTGGTTATAGATTAGTGGGGAGAAGACAGAAACACAGAGCAACTCTGAGCACCTCCGTACACCTTTCCAATTTTCAGCAAGCCAAGAGAGAAGCAGCAGCTCAAATTTTGCTTTCCCTGTGCTGCTGATGGTCATTCAATTGGAATGAAAAGGAAGAAATCCCTTCCTACCAGCTTTAAATAAGCATCCTCATACCCAGCAGCAAACAACAGCTGGTACCTATAGCCACAACAAACTCTCCTTTCTTTCCCCATGCAGCCATCCTACGCAGAGTTTGACATCAGTGGCAATGTTTTGGGTTTGGTCTTCAACCAGGGAATGATTTGGTAAGATATTTCCTCTATATTTTTTTTTTTTTTTTTGGGGGGAGGGGGTTGTTCATTATTTAGAAAACCTGCCCGGAAAGTTAGAAATCACAGAAT